>NC_053045.1:54095886-54398917 GCF_003473485.1 Medicago truncatula | reverse complement strand
GGGGTTCAATTTACAACTTTTGTATATGAAAAAATTTGGTTAAGAGAGGACAACTCGCTTGATGTGTCCAACAAATTTTACAAAAAATATTAGTTTTTTTTTAGGAATTGAAGAGTATTAGTTAGTGTGATAAACCGTGGCAATAACTTTCTACTTATAATTCTCTAAAAAAATAAAAAATACTTTGTACTTATAACGAAGTTAAAAAATTATGGCCCTACCGTATTTAACATTGATTGTAATCAAAAAAAAAAATTAAGGATTTGTTTTTTTTTTTTTAAGAGTGCATTGATTTGGTAAAGTTTTCTCTGTGTTACCGGTGCAAGAAACTTTAGGGCCATCTAATCAAATCATAGCACAAAAAAAACAAGATATAATACAAGAAGACAATGCTCTTGAATAATTAATTAATTAAACTTCATATCATGCAAGTTACTCTCTAATGGACAAAAATAGTAGCTTTTTTGTCCAAAGCTACCATTCATTCAATTATCCACATCAGGCAAAAAAATCCAAAATAAGAATCAAACAAGATTCTTCCTTGGTATCTAGCTAATTTGTTCACAAAACATAAACCTAGTAAAGTTCTTCTGGTCATCACGAGGAAGAAAATCCAAAGAGAATACTCCAACAACAAATTGATCCACTTCAACTCGATATATTCGATATATGAGTAATGCTAGCAACACTTTTTTTTCTAACAATATCTCAATACCCACTTTCGTATTGGTTTAAATCATTGTGAGTCAACACTTTGAAAATTGAATACACACAAAGTAGTAAGACATATATTAATTTCATCCAATAAAATAGTAAGTGCTAGAAAAAATATTGAAAAGTGAGTGTTACTAGCATTCTTCCTAGATATGTATAGGGCTTGCCTTCTTGTTTGTGATAGTTAATTGAAAATTTCTCTATTCATCTCCAATATACTCAAAGGATGGATGCAATTTTTTTGCTCGCATTGGATGGAAGGTGGAAGATGAAATAATTCTTCAATATATAATAGTCTAATTAAATTTTCTTGATGTTTATTTTAAGCATATGGAATATCAGCATGAGTATGTCCCATATCATACTCCACGGGAACTATAATTTATATGTTTATCTTAAGTCTCATAAGTCTAAGCCATCCATAAAACTATCTAAAAAAATAAACTAGTTAATTTCTTCAAAAGGTCAACAAACATCACCACCGCAACCCTAACCGACGTCGCAATCACGGGAGTCGAAATTTGAATTTCCATCGTTGGAATCGCAACCCTAACTGGTATGTGCTCCCTTATTCATGGTTTGAGAACTCGGAGAAGAAAGAAAAAGAAACGTTTCATTTCAGGAATGTGTTATTGTAAATGTAACTATTCAGCGAACGTTTCAGTCTTTGGGCTTGTAGAAAAGACACTGAGTTTTGAAAAAAATGGGCCTAATATTTTTTTAGATGTAAACTCATAAAACTCGGTAAACTTGATCGAGTTTACAAGAGTTTATCGAGTGTTAACTCGGTCAAACTCGTCAAACCTTCCGAGTTTACTAGAAATCGAGTTTACCTTAGTGTTAACACGATTTTGGTACCTAAAAACGTAAACTCGGAGAGTTAACACTCGATTTGCGGAACATTGCACGGGAGTATGAAACTCATGACATATGCAAGAAGGAATAACTAAAAGCTCAATCGAAGGATTATGTTGAGAATCACCAAATTACTAGAAGCTCTATCACCAAATTTGACGAGAACGTCTGCACTCATATTACCTTATCTCCATATATCACTAGATTAATCCCTTAAAATTAAAATAAATATCAATATAGAATGGGAAAATCTATCAAACTATTTGTCTAACAATGGCAATTGATAATGAAAATATCATATAATTGACTTGTGCATCGCACAAGGCAGACGTATAATATACACTACTAAAAAAACAAAAATTAGTGAGGGAAATTTTGTGAGGGAAAACGTGAAATCCCTCTCTAATTCCGTCACTAAATTTTGCGACCATGAAATTTGTGAGGAATTTTATTTTTTCCGTCACTAATTTCCGTCACTAATTTTGCTTTTTCTAGTAGTGTATATTGATTTTCAAAAAGAAGGAGAACAATTAAGTTTATAATGCTCTTGGCAAAACAAAAAAAAAAATAGTTTGTAATGTTCCCTCTCAAAGATTTTTTTTTGAGTTTGTAATGTTCTAGCAAATTGAGTTTGTAATGCTCCTCTTAAAACTTGTTCCAAAGAATAAAATACATACGGCATATGATTGTAACTTGTAATGTAACTGATGGAAATCATATAAACCAATATCATTTTTGTAAAAAAAAAATAAAAAAATATTATTTTAAATAGTATCTGTCGTAAGATATAAAATTGAAATACAATCAATCAATTGACCTTTAAGGTTAAAATAATATAAATTCACATTTTAACAAGTATTAAGCTAAAAATTATGTAAAAAAAAAACTAAAGATTACTTTTAACTTTTGAAATATTATAAAATATCAATGCTCTAAGGCATTATGCATTCGACTCATCTTATTTATATATTCAACGTCAACTTTTTCATCTAATATGCGACTCTTACTCGAACACATTTAATATAAACTTCTAAAAAATTGTCTAAAGGTGGACATCTCTAAAGCATGAATACTAGTAAAAAAAACAGTGAAACACTCCTACAATGATGCGTTTGTATCACCGGTACACGTACATAGGACTGTATTTTTGTTTATTATTCTTTTGTGAATGAAAGTTGTGGTTTTCTCTTATATATATTACTATAATATATTATTATTACAATGTAATATTATTTGTGCATATGAGCTTCTTTGTTGTTGTATCTAACCCTAATTTTCTGTCAAAAAAAAACTAACCCTAATTTATTTTTTATTTTATATATTTTATTATGATATTTTTGTTGTGAATCGAAGAATTTTGCTCTTTTCCGTTATATTATTTATATAACAAAACTCACCAAAAAAAATATTATAACAACAAAACCATGTTTATATTGATGCACCAACACCTTAATTTTTTAAAAAATTATCGTATTTTCATACACGAATATGTACCGTACCGGTACCGGTTCTCATGTCTTTTGTATAAAATTCATCTTTTAATTAAAGTAAAGGTCCATGTTAGAAAAGTCCCTCTTAGTGACACTTACTAAAATTGTTATGTAAGATCAGATTTATGTCTGTTCATCCCCCTAAAACTCACAATGTATCTCTCAATAGCAAAGTTTTACTATAAATAAGTTAACGAACATTGAAATTTCAACAACTTGTTTTCCTTTTCTGTAAGTTGCAGACAAGAAATAAAAATTATCAAGGTATGAAATTATAGAACTTGAGAATATATATTGTAGAGAGAATTTTGGACAAGAATACTCTACCTTTGACTTTATAGTACAACCAATCATAGACCGTTAGATTAAGTCATTAAGATATAGTCTTTTAATCTAACGGCCTGTAGTTGGCTGTAGATTATCCTTTTTTGGGGAGTTTTATATAGATATTCAATGTGACCATCCTAATGTGATTGGTAAACCTTGAGACACCGAGTTGAATTTGTATCACAAGGAAACTAGCCACTTTAATATGGTGTCATAGTTATCTTCTGGTTGAAAGCAACCCCACCCCTTAATTTCTTTGCAATATATGTGGTCCTAAACTTATATGACAGTCTAAACTCTAAAGTAGTGGCGATTGAGACAAGTATGCTGCTAAGCTATTGAAAGAAAAGAAAGTTGAAGATAAGTGGGGAGAACGGCATGCATAAATGGAAAAGACAGACAGAGAGAAAAACCATCAAATTTTTGTTAGTGTACTATGTAGGTATAGTGCTTTCAAGTGTGGATGTGGACTATTACCATTTTGAAAAATAAGTTGAGGAAATCATGCTGTGTTTTGGATTACAATTGGTCAATAGGGCTTTAGAGTTTAGAACATAGATGCCGGTGGCAAGTACAAGCACACATGTGCACTATATATTGCACAATAGCAATAATATATACATATATATCTCTATCTTTACAAAATAACAATCTTGGCATTGATAAAGAAAGAGTTAAATCAAGTTATAAGACAAAATTGGTTAATGAATTTTGTTTAAAATTTTAGCTAAAATAATCTCTGAGTCGAATATAAAATTATTAAAACCTCGTAAAAATTAATTAAGACAAAAAGAGATATAAAAGTGGTTACCTAGCTATAAATATCTATCAAGTTAAAGAAGATAAGCACGCATGGGAAGAGGGAACCAATAACTACTACAACATTCTCAAATAGATGTGATGGATAGATATAGATACATCATACATGGACATCTACTATATATCTACAATACTATACACCACAAAGAAAGAGTGATGGTGCATCTCTTTTTGGTGAAAGTGATGTTCTGAGCAACCCCAGTCAAAGGGAGCATATTGGCTAGCTAGCTACAAGTATACTGCATACATATATATGGATGGTTGGTTGGATAGAAATAATAATTGTACTCTCTACTCTCTCCACCACTTATCTCCTTTTAGGGTTTCAAGCTAGATACACTCATACACGTGGGTTTTTTCTTTCTTTCTAAATTTCAAACAATTAATGAATGAATGAAAAATGCATGATAAATATTAAAGAAGACAGAGAATAATAAGAAAATAAACTATTTGAATTGGAGGTCATTATCTTGGACAAATACCTTAATTTGCTCATATGATAAATTCAGATTGCTCTTTAGACATCTAACAATTACTCATAGACATCTAAACATCTCACTGATATATAGTTAATTATCGTTTGAACGCTTTTTAATTCGGTTAAACCGATTTAAAATATATTGAATGATAGTTAACTACCATTTAGCAGAACATAGTTAAATATCATTCGAGGTATTTTTTTAGGTGTCTCTGAATAATTGTCAGGTGCCTAAAGATTACATCAATGAGAAATTAGTGTTATATCACCCTATATGTACTAATTTTGCCATAGTACCATACTATTAGCCGTAAACCCTTATTCTTTCATACTTATTCAATAACGATTTTTTTAATTGTGTTTTTTTTTTTTGGTCAAGTAGTCTAGTGACTAGAGAAATTCACCTTAAAGATGAATAAGTGGGGTGTCCGGGGTTCGAACCCCGGCCGCTGCACATATTGTGCATTATCCCTTACCAAATGAGGTAAGCTCATGGGGACTTGAATTGTGTTATTTAACATCCATTTATATGACAACTTTTGAGACAATTAAAATTTGGCTTAATTGCACTATCTTTGGACCCCTATCTTTCTAAAAGTTGCGGTTATGGCCCCCTAACTAATTTAAATACAAAACAGCCCCCTATGTTTTGATTTTTTGACAGTTTTGGACCCCCAGTCCATTAGTGAGGTGTCACGTGGCCCCCTAAATAATACACATGGCACCTCACTAATGGAGCGGGGGTCCAAAACTGCCAATGAATCAAAACATAGGGGGCTGTTTTGTATTTAAATTAGTTAGGGGGCCATAACCGCAACTTTTGAAAAGATAGGGGTTCAAAAGTGCAATTAAGCCTTAAAATTTTATAAAGAAAATAAGGAATTGACACAAAAAACAACACAATAGAGAGAGAGAGAGAAAGTAAAAATATAATATATGATAGAGAAAATTGTAACAAAAGTTTTAAAAAAATGGTTTTTCAAATATCATTTCTCAATTTATTTACATCTCTCTTTCTACCACATCATAGACAAATCACACAAAATGTCCCTATTTATATCACTCATAGTGTATAAAAGATGTATAAGGGTTGTATAGATGTCCGCCCATCTTTTTCTTTAGTCTAATTGGTTTCCAACATGTTTCAATATTTTCTATTATATATCAAATGAGTAATGATATTTGTACACTCATTTGATGATAATTTTTGTGACAACTTTATTTTTCTCTCTTTTTATTAATCAAAAACAATATATATAGAGAGAGAGAGAAAGAGAGAAAAAAATAAAATAAAGAGATAGGATAAGAATATCATGTAAGTAATAGAGAGAAAATTGTTCAAAAGTTGTCACAAATATCAAATATCATTTCTCATATCAAATATACTTGAGGACATTTTTTTAAAGGGGAGAATGCTCATTCCACATCACCATCTCTTTTTCAAGCCAAACATATATAGCATGCCAAATAGTAATGTCAAAGACAACAAATAGATGGGAAACAAATTCAACATGAACAAATAGGGAGGCATAAACTTCCTCAAATATATAATGTTTGATTCAAGATCGTTGACTCAATTTTATAGTATATACTTATATATACGTCTATATGTATTTTTTATTTGTACCCGTGTCAAGACGTATACTAACGTGTTCATCTTTTCACTTTTTTATTGCGCTTAACTGTGTGTTTGTTTTATCTTATTTTCTTATAAATTTGTTAGAATATATTATAAATTAGATAATGTAAATCTCCACTAACGTTCTACAACCTTGTCTCATTTTGTTTATATTTTTCAATTTTTTTTAAGTACATGTTTGCACATATCCGTAAAGCATCTCCATATATATCCATATACTTTTCTTAAAAACAAAAATTATAATATTTAGGGTTCATTAAGTTTTTAGTCCCTATAAATATTCACAGTTTTATTTTTAGTCCCTACAAAATAAAATCACACTTTTTAGTCCCTGTGATATTTTTCTTTAAGCATTTTAGGGACTAAAAATGTTGATGAAAATTTTTTATAGGGACTAAACATGCTGATGGAAAAATTTTATAGGAACTAAAAATGTTGATGAAAAATTTTATAGGGACTAAAAACAAAATTGTGAATATTTATAGGGACTAAAAACTTAATTAACCCTAATATTTAAGATACATATATTCATGAAGTGTCTCAGTTAAGGAGCATCACACCCCATACTTCTATTCTATACAAGGTCAATGGTTATAAGCTTGGTATACATACATATATAGTAGTAGGAAACTAAAGGTGTGGGTGTGTAAGGGAAGTGATTGAAGAGGGTTTTAGTTTTCTGTCAATTCTCAAGCTGTGCCCACCACGTGAAGTGGCACACACAAACTATAACTTTTTCTATCCACTCACTTTCTTTCATTTTATCTTCCCTAAAGAGGTTATAAACTTTTTGCTCAAAAGCAAACCATATGATCCTTGTCTATAAACATTAAATCACTCTTGTTTGATTCTTTACCTTATTTCATATTTATTATTTATATTTATCTCCTCTTTCTTCTCTCCTTCCTTGCTAATTATACTACTCTCCTCGTAAGGTATTTTTATTTTCATTTTTATTATTATTGTCTATGTGCTGTCATTCTCATACTGTGTAGTACTTTGCATTTTTGAAGAAGCCAACTGTACAATTTATATATAGCATCACTCTCTCACACATACCGTGTATATATATATATACACGGTACTGGCAATGTCATAGAAGTAAAAAATTAATAGTACTTGTCTTACTCATCAAATTATGCCTTCCTTTATTTGCAGGGAGCAGAAAATATACACAAAAATGAACTGAAAAGGATGGAATTAATAGCTGCTGCTCTTACTTAAAGAGGAATTAACATGTCATTCTCAGGCTTTGGAAAGTCTCGATAATTAACAAGCCAAACCAAAATCTATAGCTATGTCTATATATATATATATATATATATTTCATCATCAAGACATGTACTAGCTAGCTAGGGCTATAGTTATTGTTATTATATATAAATAAAGATATATTTATAATATTGTTTGGTGTTGGTGCAGTACTGTCTATCTCAATCTCAATTCTCAACATATTCCAGATATGTATTCTTCAAATAGTTCCCTCAATGGAAATAACCTAGCATTTTCCTCTAAATCACCTTTTTGTTCATTTGAAAGCAACTCAACTTCATCAAAAGATATTGAAAACAGTCATTCCCCCTTTCCTCTTCCCAGTCCTTTCTCTTTCTTTCAATTCCCTAATTATCCTGATGATGATATTGATCCCTTTCAAGACAGCCATCAAATCTTCCTCCAACAACATGATGTTGATTTCCAACTTCATCATCCACCTGTTGTCATGAATAACAACAGTACTGATCATCATCAGCGGCCTTCCAATTCAACAATCAAAGCTAACAACAATCTTCTTCCTGCAGCTGCTGGTAAAGGCAAAACTGTAGTGGATCAGCAGATCCAAAGAAAAAGATCTAGCAAGAGAGACCGACACAGCAAGATCAAAACCGCGAAAGGACTAAGAGATCGGAGAATGAGATTGTCACTTGAAGTTGCAAAGAGGTTTTTTGGTCTTCAAGATATGTTAGGCTTTGAAAAAGCAAGCAAAACAGTGGACTGGTTGCTCAACCAATCCAAACTTGAGATCAAACTCCTTGCAAGAGAGAAAAATGTTAATTTTCCTACTAAGAGTGCATCTTCAACTTCTGAATGTACTGAAGGAGTTTCAAGCTTGGATAATGAAGTTGGAAATCAAGAAGAACCACAACAACAAAAACTTGTTATGAAGAGAAGAAATAGTACTAACAAGGTTTGTAGAAAGAGTGCATTCAATTCTATAGGTAGAGAAAAAGCAAGAGAAAGGGCAAGAGAAAGGACAAAAGAAAAAAGGAAGGCTAGAACATCACTAGTTGATGAATCAAATTCAAAGCAATACAATGAAGAAGGAATAAAAACTAACCTCATTTGGAACCCCTTTGAAAGTGTGGAAGAATCTGCAGGTACACATCAGAGTACTCAAGGTGTGACTCATCCTTCCTTTGATCATGTGAAGCTGATTGATGAGGCTGAAGTAGAAACAAGCTCTCAAAAAGCAAAGGAACAACATTCAGATGAAGATAATTCTTTGTTCATTATGAGCAAATGGAGTCCACCTATGATGTTCAATTCTCTCAATAACCTTCAACAAGTAAGTTCAAATTAGCCATGCATATATATATATATATGAAGCATGTATAATATATATCTGTAATCTGATATATATAAATCATGAAATTGTTTGCAGCATCAATTTGAACAATTTCACCAATCCATGGAAAAACCTTGGGAAGCATACAACAACCGCATTTAATTAACATGCTACCGTACTTGCACCCCTTATCATCACCTCCTCCTTTTTGTGTCAGTCAGGCTCAGAATAAAATGCATTATGCATTGCTGTGTTATTTCTTTGCTTTCCTTTTTGGAATGTTATGTGGTGAGGTATCTTCAGAATTTTGGAAACAATATTTCATAAATATTGTTGTGTGTGTATGTCATCTCTATTTAAAGTGTTGCCACTTTCTTGTTTGTTTCTGTTCTGAGTTCTGACCTTGAAATTGGTACAAGTTTACAATTTATATATGTGTCTCTTGTAAGGGGTATTTTTAATTGATGATAAAGAAAAATAACTGATTGATTTTTCTCCCTATCTGGTGAATATATGCAGTAATTAGTTATATATCATTACATTTTAGTTTTGAAATGGAGTTGAGGTGTGTTCAATTTAATGCTGCTGCTATTGATGTCATATCCATTTACATAACAGTGTTCCTGATCCTACCTGACATATTTCCACATGCTGTAGTTGTTTTTTCTTCTCTCAAAGTCCAACCGTCCCTTGAAGAAGGTTAGGGTTACTTGTCAGATGAGGATGTATTTAAAATTGTTTCCAAAACTATAATATATATTATGCATTTAGCCAATGTTTATAGAGGTCACTTTTTTTGTTTTTTGTTTTAATTGAGAAAGGAGAAGTTTCTATTAATCATGATGACAGTAACTAATGATCATTTTACAACTATTCTAGACGAGATTTAAACTTTGTTCAAATCAAGTTCCTACGACCTAATCGACACGTGAACTATTTATAGGTCACCGATTTAACACTTGGTCATCCGATATATATCTACTTAATTTGGACACATGTAATCCGCTTAGCGGTCTCAATATGTTTGTTAGGCTTAGATGAATATAGAAACTAATTTTATAATTGGATGCATGATGAAATTTGGTTTTTTTATTGGCAAAATATAGTAGTAGCTAGTTGTAGTTTTTGTTATAAGTTGTTTACACATAAGTTTAAAATTAGAATAGATTAATTACCTGCATATTAATTCCTTGAAGGTTAGGGTGATGAAGTGGAAGAGTGGTGCATATATCACCTAGCAGAACTTGTCTATACAAACTAGACAACTACAATATATACAAATTATTGTCATTCTTGCTCAAAAAAAAATATAGGTATATATTAGAGGGGAGGTAATGGTTTAGGGAAGTAACATATATGAGTTGAATAAAGAAATTCCCTTACAAACATTTCTAACAATTAGCTATTAATATTTGTCGTTTAAAAAAACTAGATCTTCATACGAGCTTCAATCACCGCATCAATATTAAATATTTGTACACATAGGAGTTTATGATTAGTTGAAAGTTACACAACATGCAAGTAAGATGATAAATATATCCAATACTTTATTATTTTGGATTAAAATGTGGTGTTCAATTTCACTTGTATGATTCCTTAAAAAAAAAAACAAATCACTTGTAAGTCGAATATGATGATATCTTTATCATATGTACCCATCAACAACATAAGAAATTTATATCCAGTGCTTGTAAGGGACAATTATGTCCAATATATGTTGGAATGCTGTAAACGTGTCTTCCAAGCCAGCAACACGATAGGGTCTAATGAGATTTTTTTTTTCCAAGACAGCAATGAAATACTCAACAAAGACAAACTATTTGGTACGTATATTGTGTCTTTTTTCGTTCAACATATGTCATTTTACAAATAGCCTTTTTTATCTATTTATTTTCCAGTTGTCTGATGTTTAATTTCTTAAATCGTACATGCGTGGTTCTAGCTAGAATTTCTTCTTATAAAGTTCTTTTCAATGATGAACGTAAGAATAATGGATCAACTTGCACTTACAGTTACATCCAGAAGTTTTGTAACTGCTGCAAAGGATCTGGACCCTTTAACATAAACAAATTATGCTTGACAAAAAAAATAAATTATGGACTACATAATTTGACTCTATTGTAGGATTGTAATGAAATATTAAACTCTATCAATATCTTTTATGGAGCTATAATATTGAGTTGTTAATTAAGCAGTAGAGGGATAAGGAGACTATTCAGCCTGCACTCCAACAAAATACTTTATCAAAAATGTGTCCTCCCTAGTATATATTTTGAAAGTCTTTATAGTAAGAATAAATTTTAAATATAAAACAAAATAATATATATCAAATTCAATGTTGAATCTATGGTGTACAAATAAAATAGTATTGCACTATGTATAATTTTTTTTTCCCCTCATTATTCAATCAATAAATCTCATTGTATTTCAGTTGATTTATTGGTAGGACTTATTGATCTAAGTGTGAAAACAAACTTGTACAAGATATAACACATACTTCACTTGTGCATCATATAAAACCATAGCCTAAATTCAACAAGAGATGCAATTATAATAACTTTATCATACAACAAATGTAAAAACAAAACAAAAATGCCCTTAATTCTTTATGCAGGGTTGTATACGTGGTTGGGTGGAGACTTGGAGTCCATATGTCAGATGTAATCATAGCTAGTTACATACAATGAATGTACCGTGAATGAGTCAATTCATGAATATATACAGCCGCACTTAACAAGTATAATTGCTTTCATTTTCCATAATTAGTTCCTCTCAATATATATATATATATATATATAACGACTAAATGAATGAATTGTCCATTTATAGGTTTTGGTAATAACAAAATGTTGACATTCTCCATTTAGCATGGTTTTATATAATTATATGAACAAATTCCTTATGAAATATATAGGATATTTCATTTCATTTAATTTCATGCACTGCACTGCACGCGGTCAAAAGTCAGGAGTCAACAAAGGAAAAGATAAGATTGCATAGCATAGCATATAGAATAGAATAGCTAGGAGTCCTTTATATGGCTGGTTTGTATTTAGCAGCAAAGAAAGATACCAAATTTTATACTGTATTTGTTCAGAGTATCAACTGCACTGCCACTCCCTCTCGTGTGGTGTGGCTGATTTGTGTCTTCTTATTTCTACCAAAGAAAGAATCTATAAAGTTTCAATTTCACAACAGGAATTTTCATTTTTTTCTTCTAAATTTCCTGTTAAATAATAATAATTTATTTTCATGACTTTTGTTTATTAACTGTGATACTTTAGATTATACGGTGAGATGTTATTCGAACGCACGAATACTCAGAAGCTAACATTTGTAGCTTTGGCAATGTCCCGACCAAAATGCATTGGGACGCAAGAAACTAGGGTTAAACGCGTATCTAAGCATTGTGTAATTTGTGACTTGTAAGGGGTACTGCAATACAACAAATATTCCAACCTTTTACACAATAGAACTTTAGACATCCTATAAATCAAGATAATAGACTACAACACCAGCCAGAAGCCCATAATATGTTGGAGTGGTATGCCTAAGAACATCCACAACGACCAAGCTAAGGTTTTAAGTTTTGCAATGCAGACCCAATATAAATAAACACCTTTATTACAGTGTTAAAAAATGTAGTGATTATTTCGAAAGGTTTTATATTAGAGACTCACTCTTCATTTTTACGCATCCTACTTAGTTTTTTGTTTTCAAATGAACAAATATTAATTAGTTGGCTCAAAATTTTGAGAATTGAAACCTTAGTTTGAGTTGTTTGGCTCTTGGGACGGACACCAAAGTCACCAAACACAAAGACATATATCCAAGTGCAACATATGTCCAATACCTTAAAGACAAAAGAACGTTGCTAAAAAGCACCACCTAATTGCTCAAAATTTCACGAAAACAAAAATCGCAATCTAGTTTCCGATACGCTTTTAAATTTAAATTAAAAATTGTCTATCGGAAATTACATTCCGATAGGTTAGGCAACCTGATGGGTTTGTTGAGTGTTATTATAGGAAGAATGAAGAAAAATTAATTCTTTAAATCCCTCCAATATCAACAAGTTTGTTTCATACTGTCACAAAATTGAAAAGATTATCTGCTGCTGTTTTTGCATACAACAAAAATATTGGACCTCTGCCTTTGCAATCAGAATTGTAATTTCATGCCTGTCTTCTCATTTCATCCAATCCATGGATCCTAGAAACAAATCCCTAAAATGGAAACAGCAACACACAGATACCCTAAAACCATGAACAACCAGAAACCAACCATCCCCGTATATCAAAAGCCATTAGAGTGAAAGTGTGGTTTGTTGTTTTTGGAGAGATAAATATTTGTGGGTTCTACTCCTCCACATATATTCCTAACAACTGTCAACATCTGTCATTAAAACAAAACCTAGAAAATCACCCATATGAAGAAAATGAAAACCAGATCTCAGATCTAAACAGTTGGAAACATCCTTAATTTGGAAACAAATCCATAAATGACACAAACTAATGAAACCAACTTCTTTATATTTATATTGTCAAAAAAACATAAAATCTTGTAGGATGCCCTAAAAGACACAACAAAAGCTGAAAATGCTTCCATTTCTGGAAAATTAGTAACCAAACTCAAATCCTTTCATCAAGAGTTATGAGAAAGGAGAAGAAGAATATCTCTTAATATCAACCAAACAAAATCACCATTTCGAGCTTACAACCCCTTTGACCAAAAACCCTTTTTGGCTTTTCTCATAGGATACCACAATCATTGTTATTGGTGGAAAAAATCATGAAAAGGAAAGAATTGAAAACATGACAAAACAAAAAAACAGGATAAAATATACCCGGATCCAGAAATCAGATAGAGAATATAGCAAATCCAAAAATATGCAGATAGGGTTAAGCAGAAGAGAAGGTTGTTTTATGATTATGAATAGCCCTAGGTAGGGCTAAGAAACCCTAAACTGGACAGTAGTGATTGACGCGTATATAGCTAGCACAAATGGAAAACACCAATGAAATAAAAGATGATTGGTCTGAAATAGAACATCAAATGTCGTCTCTCTCTTTTTGGGTAAAAAGATGGTTGTTATTATTAGGGCAAGTAAAGTAAATAATTGCAAACCAGGACAATGTGTTTTTCTTTCCCCCTAACTCTTTCTGCAGCTTAATTTCACCTCAGTACTCGCTCTGTCTCTCACTTTTGTTTCTTGTTCTTGTTCACTAGATCCCAATACTGTTGACTCAGCTCAAGGAAACATGGAAAAAAACCTAAAACATAATTACAATAAAGGTCTTGCTAACGAGTGTCTTTATGGCACTCTTCAAGCATTCTCAATTAAAAAAGAATTTACCAAAAATTTAAACACTTGATTTCTAATGCATTCAATATACAAGTTCTAAAGTTACAAGATTATTAACTTACTATTTAAGACTCTTAAAGAGTATCCTTAAGAAACTCGTTAGTTTTTCCCATATAATAATATATCATGACACGGATAGGAACAAACAATATATACTCCATACATACGTGGTTGGGAGTGTAGTTGGCTATGCTAGTGGATTTTAGTCATTGAGTATTCTCTAATAAGTAAATCATTAAGTTAGTCTCTGACTTTTGTCCAAAAAAAAAGTTAGTCTCAAACTTTGTAAGACACTCTCAGATAAGTCTTTGAGATTATGAATGTTTCAAAAAGATCATCAACTCTATTGAAATATCAATTACATCCTTATACTTTGATCATTTACTATCAATATCATCTCTAAATTTAACTTACTATCATATATGGTCCGAGACTCGAATGATGTGTGTAAAATCTGAATTAATTCCTACAAGTACACTCTAAAAGGAGAGATAAAAATATTTGTATCTCTCCCTTTGGAGTGCACTTGTAGGAATTAATCTAAATTTTCATCATCGCCAATTTTATCTTAGGAATGATTCATTTAATTCATCTTAAGTTCCTTTTAGCTGGCCAAACATCACATCCTCTATAGTATTAGTGATGCCTCTGCATATTCTTTTCTATATAGTCATTCCATCAACAAAAATCTATCTAGTTATTTATCTTTTACATCTCAATTCTCTAGTAAAGTTTGGTTTGTAAATTGTAATATATGGAGTGATGTTGTGTGATGGTAGTAGCCAATATTTTCTGTAACATGGTGTTATGCTTACATGGAAGAATGTATAGAGGGTTAGAGTACGTAAGATACGGTCTTATTATTTTGAAGAGGCAAAATAATAACTATATTAATTATGATAATATGTTTTCGGAAGGGTGTTCACGGGTCGGTTTGGTTTAATTTCGAGTGAATTCGACGCCCAAACCGATTCAAAGTTTACATATTGACTTTAGTTGAATTTACATGTTTTTGGTATAAAACCCAAATCAAACCAAAATATTATAACATTGAGAACTTTGTAAAATATAATATAATATCTAAAACTAACTTAAGAAAAATAAGCGTGGAACCAAGTCTCACACGCCTATTGTAGTATGACACAAAATCAAAATATTAGAACTTCCAAAATAAAATACTTATAAGTATGTTGTCATTTCTCTATCTCTATTTGTAACTTTGAGAATGACAAAAAAACCTAGCTTAACATTTTTATTTGTTGAGAGGAAAAACTTAGCTTAACATGTTTTTAATTTGGTTTGACTTTATACATGTAGATGTATAATACGTAAAATATTAACAAAAATAAAATAAAACATGTGACGGATTGGATATGTGAGTGACCGGGAAAAAATCTTAAAACATGTTGCTCAAACCAAATATTTGGTTCGATTTTGTTTCCGATCAATAAATTAACCAACTCAATCACTTCAGTTAGGTTAAGATTACAGTTTGATTCGGTTTTGCCAAAACTGATGAGTTAACATTCTAAACATATTAAGATTTTAACTTAAGGTGGAAATACGCCAATTTTAAAGGGGTGGTCATTACTTACAAGTTTTGAATTTTAAGATTGATATAGTTGGCTTATCTCCAATCATTACATAGTGAGAAAAAACACCAATTATGCATTTGTGGAATTAAAGGATAGTAACTAGGAAGTGATAATGCGGCACTGTGTATATGGAAAGAAAAAATAAACATAAAGTTACAGAATTAAAAGAAAATGGAAATTGGGCAAAAAAAATGGTTAGTATTTTCCCTAAAAAAAAAAAAAAAAAGTTATTACTTTGATCACGCTTGTGACACAATTATCTAATGATTAATTTTTTTAAAAGGTTATATAATGATTAGATATACTTTAATTTTTTTGACTTTTGATGACAATTCCTAAAAGGTTAATTAAAGGATAGACTATTATTGTTTTGAACCCCAACCATTATAACATGTGCTTGGATCTTTAGGAAAGCATGCTTAACCGTTACAGCACTCCTAAGGTTTAGAAACTCTCCAGAAGGATCCAGAAGCTAGGGGCGTCCCTGAGGGGGTGCAAACAGCTCAAACGAGTTGGGCCTCCCTCAAAGATGGGTCTCAAGAGTGGGGGTTCCTCATAATTGATTTTGGTGTTAGGTGGAGGTTCCTCATGTATACGGTAGTCATTTTCATCTCTTGGTGTACCGCATATATACGGCACTTTGTATTTATCTTTTAAAAAATATAAATAGAACATCGCTCTTTTAAAAATAAAAATAAAACGTTTTGATTTTATCACTGACCTCTTTTCATTCCTAGAGCCGAGCCTCCGAATTCTCAAGGACGGCCCTGCCAGAAGCCTTTCTATAGGTTTAAGAGCCCTCCAAAAGGGCCTCGTGATTGAAGGCGCACCCTTCAGAGGGCGTCGCCTCAGCCAACTTCTAGAAGTCTCTAGAGTTCGGCTAAAAGATTGAAAAGCTCTCATTGCTTAAGGTTTAAGTCACGCGAATATTAGCCCATAATAGCCTATAAATACCTCCTTTGAGAACCTTCTGAAGGCATGACCTAAACAGTTCTAAACTTTAATTCTAGATACTGTACTCACTGCAAGTACACATGTTGTTTGGAGCTTCGTATATATTCTGGTCAAAATTGCACTTGGGATGCGAAATTGCTCAATGAAATTTAGATTCAAACCTACACTCTGATCCGAATATAAGCAAAAAAAATTATATTTTAGATTCATTTAATATGATGTATGTAGTTTATAATGTAGACATCCCTATGCAACATCCACGTGCCTTGATGTATTTACTGTCGAGGGGTCTGGCTTTACCAGACAAATACAAAGAGCATATGGATCAGTTGGATCTGACGGGTGTTATCATGTCCCCGTATGTTGAACACTGTCAGACATGTCTGTTCGAGCAGGTCAACCTTTACTATGGATGGCTCAGATACGGTACTCGTAGAGTGAGATATTTTTCGGAGTGGGTGCTTCACCAGATTGGGTTTGTCCAGACCGTCCCCAAATATTCATGTGATAGTGCATCTCCCAGACGACCTTATTGGTGATCAACTACTGTTATGCACACCATCTTAATCATATGCTGACAGATCATGACTTGGGGATTGTTGTTATAACTGGTATTGAGACTTGACAAGGATACATCATATGGTTTTATTCCATCTCACATCCACGCATCATACTTCAGGATGAGGCTGTTTATGTCCCGAGGCCACTCGAGCAGGAGGCCCTTCATGAGATTGCTGCTAAGAAGGAGGGAGAGCATGGGTACCTTGACATGACTGGAAGGTTGTCGTATCAGAAACCATGTCTATTCCATCATGGCCAGTGGTGTGGTGGCGCAAGCGACTGATGAATGGAGCCATTTGGAGGGCGGGTTTATCGTTGTAGGCGTGGTAGTAGAGGTGGGGGTGACAGAGCTTAGTTTTATGGTGTTGCAATATTTTGACTCATGTTTGATGTTTTACATTTTGTGTTCGAAGATTTGGTTTGTATTCTTTGAATAATTTCAGTTTTAAATTTCATGATTGAAAATAATATTGTTTTTTATCGTTTTTATTGAAGAATTTGTTTTATACGATCATGAATGTATGTTTATATTATTTGGAAGCAATTTCTTACCATATACATGTCTCAGCCAAAAAACAATGTTTATGTCTTTGTGCTAAGACAGTTCGGATTATATAATTCAAAATGTACCATTTTTTACTCCAAAGTTAGGCTTTTATGGGATGTTTGACACTTTTCAGATTTTATAATCTAAAATGACTAAAAGGGTTTCAGATTATACATTCTGAAATATAGTTTTATAGAAATTACACAAACATCTCCAAGATGCTCTAGGTTCCAACAATTTAAGAACTTTCCAGATTTTAAATCCAAACTGATTTTAGATTCTAAAATCCAGACAAATAATATTTTTGAAGAAAAAAAAAATAAGCTCGTGAGAATGCAATAGGGTGAAAAAAGTAATATCCTTAATTTTTTGGGTTTCAAAACAGCACTAGTTCAATTTCATTAAACATCAGAAGTAAATTTTGCGTAAGAAAATGGTCATTATCATGCAAATCATTCCACACATTTGTTAGCCTTAGAAAGATCGTGTTGAAAAGAAATGGTTCAATCTCGACGAAAAAGGTGAAAACTCAAATAATCAAATGAGCATATGAATAAAATGGTTTAGCATAGCATTTGTTGTGAGAATTCTGCTCTTTACCCAACCAAAAATACTCATTTTCGATTGAAATTACTATAATGCACCTGCGTGAGTTAACTCACGCTAGTATAAATTTTTGACAATAAAATGATAATTTTTATGACAACTTTCATCTTCTCATTTTTATTGGTAAAAACTAATATAGAGAGAAAAAGATAGAGGGATAGTAAGAACATAATGTGATTATGAGATAGAGTTGTCAAAAAATTGTTGAATAAATATCATTTCTCATTTTTTTACAAAACCAGTTTTAGGCGTTGTTGAATCGTAACAAGGTTGATGTGCCGCTTCATTTGTCATGTGGTTGACCTCATGTATTTTTTTTTTTTTTGTGGTGTCAAACCCCGAACCTTACATATATTATGTATTGTCCTTACCAACTGAGTTAAGCTTACGAGGACCGACATCGTGTATTTAAAACCAACATAAACATAAGGAACTTTTAGGTCCCTAACAAAAATATTTAGGAATAGTATTTGGTCCTCAATTTTTTTTAAAATATCTAGTAAATCAGAAAATTTAATATTTTTTCCCCTACCTTCTTTATCCGTTGAAGGGTTTATAACGCATAATTTGTTCATATTATTCAATTCTTGCCCCCAATTTATTTAAAAATCCGTAAATGAAAAGAATCATCGTCTTCCTCTTTCTTCCCAATTGTTTTTGTTGGTTGTATTGTGTTTAATAATTTCCTACTTATGTCGTTGGTTGTATTTGTTTGGCTATTGCATTTTAAATTTGTTTGTACAACTGTGTTTTGTAATGTTATGTATTTTAAATCATAATGTTATTAAAAAATGGGTATGATGACGTGTATTTGGTTCAATTGAAAGCAAAAGGTAAATATTGCGTGTTATACTGATATAAAAAATATCAATTGAGTCCCTCATAATGTACGGAAAATTCAGATTAATCCTTCATAAAATATGAAAAATACGTTTTATCCCTTCACAGGAGAATGATCTAATAATATCGAGTCTTCATCATGTTCAACAACAAAAGTATGAAAAAACTACGTGATTTTGATGGAATAAATAGAAAACTGAGAAAAATGAGAAGGTGAAATTTTATAATTTCAGAATTTATTAAAAAAAAAGTTGGGAATTTTCATCACCTTTGAAAACAAACATTATAACACATTACATGATTTTGATCTTACAATAGAGTATGAAATTTTCATATTAAGAGATTTTTTTTCAGAAAATTGAAGACCAAAATTGTTCCCAAATATTTTTGTTGTAGAGACCTAAAATTTTCTTATATTAGTTTTTTGTGAAGCATGAAAATGAGACTCCAGTCTTTCTTTATTTATCTTTACAGTATAATTAATTCTTTTTTTTTTTTGTATAAAAAAATATGGTGATTATATATTTCATTAAACATAAACAATTACAAATTTTATCCTTTTTAACATTGAAAGTAATGAGTTTTTTTAAAAAAACGTTGAGATTAATATATTCAATTCTTTCATGTCTCTAGTCATCACCTTCATAGATAACAAAAATGATCTCTAAGAAATTCCCAAGATCTTGAATATACTAGGCATACGTCAAATGTCAATACCTATTTATCATAGACTAAATCATCTCCTATATCTATTGCTAAAGCCACCCCCCGCAATAGAGAAGCAAAGTTCCTCTCAAGGAGAAAATAAACATGTACTAGCTAGTCCTATATATCTCTCTTTCATACAAAGTTGCTACAATGAATTGAAACTAAAAATTCAAATAATTACTTATTATATAACATAAGGTAAAACAATGAAAACCAGAACTAAAGAAACTAAATTGTGCTTACAATTATTAAAAACAAAATTGAATACAATTAAGAGTTACCTGGGAGAATGAATGTTGAGGTAGCTAGATTTTCTGGCTCTTAACATAACAAAGCTCGGTGTTATATATTAACAACATTTTACAATCTGTAAAGTACATTAGACATTTTCATTCAGCAAAGCTAGCTTTTAAATAATTAATTAATTTAAAGATGAATAAATAATTAAACAAGAAGAACTAACCTGAGATGGACAAGAAGATATTGTTATTGTTATGGGAGCAGAGCACCACCAGAGAGAGAAGAATAAATGTGTTCAAAAAAGGAAGATTTTGCATATGTATGCATATAAACATGAAAACTGATAGTAGTACTTACTTGTTGTATAAATTGTACATAAACAACACAGATCGAGTAGTGCATGTAGCTGTCACATATAGCTACTTGCTAATCTAATAGTGACTATATATAATAATATATATTGTAGGGTTTTGCAGAGTGAAGAGCAAATACGGAAAGACCGACTAGGTATTAATTAATTAATTAATTAATAGCTCTTGTCACATGAAAGATGAACGATTATAAAAAGAACACTCTTTAAAGATTCCTAATTAAGAAAATGTTTATTGAAAAAATCAATTAGTTTAATTTTCAATGCATTAATTTCATCAGCTTTTATAAAATTTTACAAAAACTTACTATTTAAAGTTGTTAAAAAATACTTTAAGACACTCTTTAATATTTCCTTATAAAAATAGTAGCCTCTCTACTGTTATATTACTAACTTTTTAAGTACTGTGTTCAGTTCCTTAAAAAAATAAAAAATAAAAGTACTGTGTTCAGTGTTTTGTCTTGAGAAAAAATGGTCCATCTTTTTCTATTGTGCCGAGTAAATATCAAATAAACCAAATATCATATGTTATTTTTTATGTATCTAAATATTCATATTCAATATTAAAGAACTTGACATGTTTTTTTAATTATGTTAAAATGATATCATCTTTTATAATTTGTAGACTTATTTTAGTTCTAATGTGAAGGGTAAAGAATATAGATACTTAGATGTCCAAAGGGGACGTTTAAAGCATCAGCAAAGGAGAATTCTATTTTTTTTTTTAAATAATTTAGCGGCTAACACATTTTAAATAGATAAAAGTGTGGAGTTTGGAATTTAAACTCTGAACCCTGCATAATATTGTCTTTACAGATATCAATTAAATTGTGTTTAATGACGCAATTTTTTAATAATAATATATACTAAGCACTAAATTTCTTCAACCCAACATCTTACACCAATTTTTTAAATGAGATTTACTAATAATTAATAACTTTATATCATCCGTTAATAATTTTATAAGACTGTATTCTAATATTAAATAAGTGTGTGATCCAATGAGAGAGATAATGCTTAATGAAGCTCTTCTTCTCCATAAGCATTGCATTGATTGCCTTTTATCACCAATGGGGTGGCCATTAAATAGCAAGGCTTAAGTAGACAAGTTCCTTCGATTGGGGATGGGTCTAAGAGGAGAAATCTATTTTTAATACTTAAGTGAAATACGTTTGTACACGTCACTTATTTATAATTTCTTAATAGTAAAATTTAATGAACACTTGATTCCTTCGACCCAACATCTCACAAAATTTCTTAAATATGATCCATCGATAATAAAATATCATTGCATTTTAATATTTTAATATTAAAATGATGTAAGAAGATGATGTATATAAAATAGCACTTTTACTCATTAAGCTAGGTCTCTTCTATTATTTTTCCTAATAGGAATACTTGTGAGGTGCCAATATTATGAAGTTAAATCTCCCAATTAAAATTTAAGATGGTCTAAGAATGTTAACCACATAGATCAAGGACGGACCTACCGTATGGCTGAGTGTGGCTATAACCACACCAAAATATTACCAAATAATTATTTTAAATATACTAGATCGAAAAACAAATTATATATGATATATGTCGCTAATGATTCACAATTATGTAATTGGTCTAATGGTAGATAATCCTTTTTTCATAACGTCTCTGATTTTTTTGTTAAAAAATCATAAAAAGTAGATTATAAGGGACTCGAATCTGAGCCATAAGGTAAAATAGATCTCCCTAAGCCATTTTATTTTAGTGTTATATATGTTAGATTTTCACATTATTAATATATATATCAAATATACAATTTATATTTTCTTTCATGATTTAGCCACACCAAACCACTGGTCCGCCCCTAACATATTTTTTAAAGGGCTATTGTGCGAATGATACTTTAGTACTTATACTCTCTTAATCGTCATCACTCATCCCTTTGATATCAAAATTTTGAATGTAAAGAATCATTTCGCTATATAACGACTCTAAAGATTTTGCCGTTTTGATCATTCACCAAAAAAAGGATCGTCCCATTTTATACGTGCTTTTGAGGCAGATTGGGGCCTCTAAGCAAGCAAGTACAGGACGAAGGACATCACATCATTGCATTGCAGCCATTCTTTTTGACCTTTGGAAATGTTACTTTATAATTCAATTTATAGACCAAACTGTGTGGAGTAGAGAGAGCTAGCTCGGACAATAAATGCGAACCAACGAATACACTGTACTATGGAGTTTGCTGAGATTGCTGTTACTCCTTAGACTAGCCATACTACTGTTGTGTTGTGTGGTGTGGTAGGTTTACCATCAAAATCGCTAACCCAAACTCCTTTTTCAGAGACTGTCTGAAAGTTATATAAATATATTGAGGAAATTAGTACTACGTACTACATTTGTAAACAGAATCTTAAACAGTAGTAACATAAATCAGACTATGATTTGTGAACAATCAGAATCAGCCACTCTACTTTTTTTAAACAAAAACAGTATTTAAATTTGAATTGATAAAAATTTAATGTGTAATGATTAATTAAACGAATTATCATTTTCATTTATTTGAAAATATATTATTCTTCTCTTATAGCAATAACATAATATGGTAATTATAATTGAGTGAAAAATCACATCAAATAAACTATGATGTATATGAATGATGGTATTTATTGCTTAATTTTAACTTTCTTTTGTACGATACTATTACTATAGAACTTTTTAAAATTTTCAATAGATTTTAGAGAAATGATATTTGTAGTTTGTACAACCATTTTCTTACAACTTTAAAACAACTTTCTCTCTCATACTCATGTGATGTTGTTATCATTTCTCTTCATTTTTCTCTCTCATTGTTTTTGACCAATAAAATAAAAAGAAAGAAAAACAAAGTTGTCAACAAAGTTAAACCCACTAGATTTGATATTACAATTTTAAAGTACAATACAACAAAATTGTAAATTTACAACTGATGAATAGTTACAAATTTACAACCATAATCAAGACATCGCTTCAGTCACAATTTGAATACTATACGATTGAAATTGCAATCACATAGCTCTAAAACCAGAATAAAGAACTAGCAACAAATAAAGCTCAAAGAATATCATACTATGCCGGATATTCAAAATAAAACTACAACCCAGAAAATGTGAAGGGCGTCATTACCTTCATAAATTCTCTACGACTTGCTGAGCATTCGATTTTTAATTTTAATTCGAATTTTGGGTGCACCTGATGTACCTTCGGGTGGCACCGGTTTGGGATCAACCCTTCCGATTTCTGATACAGAATTATAACAACTGGGTTCAACAGATTTCAGCTGTTTTGCATCATTAACTTCAGGCTCCTCTTTCTTACATGACAAGTCTATGGAGGATCTTTTTGCTTCATTACTTAGCAGTTTTGCCAATTCTTTTTCCTTCCGTTTTTTCTCTTTCTTCAATCGTTTTCGCTCCAAATATTCTGGGTCATTTTGCTGTCCCTTGTGACTTTCGCGTTTACGTTTCTTATCCTTATCTTTGTGTTTATGTTTCCCGCGAGCAGGAACTTCTTTGCCACATGATTCTCCAGCTTGATCAAATCTAGTAACTGAAAGTGTTTGAAGGCTGGCAAATCGTCGTGCATCAGCATCTATATTGTTATCTTGAATAATACTAGACGGTGAAGGATCTTCAGGCTGAACTTGAGAGTAAACTACACTTGAATCGGCAGTGCATTGGAGTTCTTTGACCAATTCATCACCATCACTCAAAATCTTTGCACTACCGATGCTGGCAGTCATGCGGGAACCAGGATTGTAACAAGAATTAACTTCCTCAATATTATGATTACTAATGCTAACAGTCTCGGCAAAATTCCTCTGAGGTGCATCTACTGAAACTGAACTGCTAGCTCCGTGATCAGTTTCATTACGACCACCTAAAGAACGTTCAAGCAGTTGATTATCAGTATCAGCCCTACTGGTGGCAGAAGATTGTTTAACCTTGATTTTGAATAGCCTTTTTCTTTCATGGCTATTGGATACAGTATCTGTTTCCTTGGAAATTTCATTGGGAGCTTCAATTGGTGCTTCAGGGGGCAATCCTGTTAAGTCCTCTTTGGAAGTCTCCAGGGGCACATCCTTTAGAACTTCGACATGTACTTCTTTGGGAGCTTCAACAGTTTGGTCCTTAGGAGCTTCATTAAGTGCATCCCTTAAACCTTCAGTTATGATCAAATCTTGTGTAAGGTTTTGGGTGGAACTTGGCAGTTCCAAAGGTTTACTGTCGGAATCAATAACAAATAGGTTCCTCTGATAGTTAGATGCACCCGTAAGACTCATATGTAATGTTCTACTTTCTCTGGGAATTCCATGTAGAGTTGGGGGTCTGCAACATCATAATGGACTTTTAGTAAAACAAACGCACAAAAATTTATAGTAGGAAAGTATAAATTGATACAAACAGTAAATTAATATATTTTATGATTTCCTATCAAACAAAATTATCAAATTTCAAATACACCCCCCAGAAAAATAAATGGTCATGAAAATATTTCCCAAAAAGACCCTGCTAAGAAGTACCAAACCTAAAAATACCACAAAAATATACCCTTCCAAATTAATTGATTAGGCTATCAAAATTACTCAAACAGCTGAAGGAAATTCTCAACAATATTTACATTCCATTGATTTGAATGGACTACAAGAATAGAAGAGACAAAGTACATGTTAGTAAATAGGTGAATAAAAACGTAGGCAGGACCCAAAACATAGTTTATGAAAATTTCACAATAAACTCTTTTCTAGTGAAGGCTACAAATGAAACAGCTGGTGAATAAAAAAAACCATAAACAACTGCCTCAGGTACATACAATATTCACACAACAGGTTAACAAATTGGTGAGGTAGCTTTCATTTCAACAAAGAGAACATTCTACCTTTTTGCCAGTATTTGTAATATGCAGAATAAATAATGACGAAGAAAGACATTGTTAAATGCCATACGCCCTTCCAGTAAACTTAGCAACGAGACAAGAGTTTGGCTTGTAATTTCATCATTTGAATTCAAACCATCTCTCATCTGGCATAGCTTCATAACATGGGTGGCCAGTTTTAACTTGCCTGCAATAAAGGAATGTAAATTTAAATTGCATTTAATCATGGGGAAAACAAAAATGAAAAGAAAAAGTATATTGAGACAGAAGAAGGAATCTTGCACAAGATATAGTGAGTATGTGATTTACATATAATAGAGGGTAAACTAAATGGAAGTATAGTGAAGCAGAAGAGTGATTTTTGCACAGGTTAAGGGTAAACCAAAGTTGATAATGAAAGTACACAACAAAAGAGTTGATAATGGAGGGTAAACTAAATGGAAGTATAGTGAAGCAGAAGAGTGATTTTTGCACAGGTTACGGTAAGGGTAAACCAAAGTTGATAATGAAAGTACACAACAAAAGAGTGACTGTTGCACAAGATGTAGAGTATGTTCCTTGCATATAATCAAGGGGAAATCAATGATGAAAATGAAAGGAAAAACTAGAGTCAGAAAAGCGATTTTTGCACAATATATAGTTTGAATTTGCAACATTGAAAACCCAGACAATCATGAATCATGTGATCAGATATAAAATCCCCCGTGCATATTAAGTAGTAACCGATCTTCTGGCTCAATTAATTGAAATTTGTAAAACCAATATTCAAAAAGATTTAACCAATAATTGAATATTAACCATCCAAAACCAAACTTTAGACAAACTAAGAATATTTTGAAACCAGTCCAACTTTAGCTAGGTTCTGATAGATGGTTTTAATTTCACCAACTCTATATCAGTCCAACTTTAGCTAGGTTTTTATAGATGGATATCCTTTCACCAATTTTAAACCATTTTCTAGATTGCCAAACAACATCATAATCCTTTCTAGGGAAATCATTCACAACCTCTTAAGGAAGGCTCCTCCTCAACATATTTGGTAAATAAAAGAAGTGCGGAATCAATGCCCTTGCAGTGGAATTCGAGATCAAGGAGTGCTCTGCTTGCTTCAATTCGAACTTGCCAAATCGCTTTTTGGTCTCGAAAAGGCTTTACAAGTTCATATACGCAATCCTGTAGTGAAGCTTTGGTGTTAGATATGTTTATTACAACCTTTGGACGGCAGTATGATACTAAATAAGAAAGCACCTACAAGAGGAATGAATCCTGCAAGCTTTAGGGCAATCTGGGCCAACGTCCGTAT
Source organism: Medicago truncatula (assembly GCF_003473485.1). Lineage (NCBI taxonomy): Eukaryota > Viridiplantae > Streptophyta > Magnoliopsida > Fabales > Fabaceae > Medicago > Medicago truncatula. The sequence goes on along the minus strand of NC_053045.1, from coordinate 54,372,050 downwards.
ACAACCGACGGTCAAGACTCCATTGTAGCTTGGCATGAGACTAGCAGACAAAAATCAGAGATGTCAAATTTAGTTACAATTTAAATTGATAGATCTACCATACATAGTAGGGAAATTATCATTTTACCTATCAAATTGTAAAAGCCGGTCAATGCGCTTGAGGAGTGATGACAATAGGAGAATACTCTGTCATTAGTTTAATCAGACAGGAGCTTAATTATCAAAATGAGGATTTAAGAAAGATTATGATAAAGGAAGTGAGATCCATTTCAATGGTAACTATAAATTAACCGTTATTAAAATATGTACTCCAAAACAAAAAATGTTTGCATGGTTGTTACATAAATGGATATTTCACAGCTTAAAATCGAACATTTTACAAAGACATTTGTCAACTCCCAAATCGCGAAACTTTAAATTCAATAGCTGCTGTTTTGATTAATTATTAGATACTTAAGGAACCAAGATCAGGAAATCTAAGACGCGAGACATGAAAGACTCAGAACGCTAAAATGATTCATGCATGTAATCTTGAGATCAGACGGAGAAAAGTCCACAAACCTGTTGCCCAAACTCAAACTCGCCAATTGATTGGACCAATGCAGCAAGCCAAAACACATCTGAGTAAGGGTTCCCAGTGTTGTCATTGTACTGTAAAAAACAGGAGGAGAAAAATGACGTGAGACATAAAGCTATTAATTGAGTATTTCATGGATCCATGGTGGCTATAGTAAATAAAGCTGAAAGGCAAGACATAGTTGCATAATATACAATTAATATTACATTCTATACCAAAAGTTTTATATAAAAATTACAAAAATCATAAACAAAATTGCATCTAAAAATTAGACAAGCAAAAACCTTCAATAGCTGTAAAACAAATTCGATAGCTTCTCTTGGACTTTTCTTGTCAGCGGCTCTAATCGTAGCTACAGCGTGTGGAATGGCCTATTAACAGTGAATTATTAAACAAAAAATAAGTTGCAAGGTGTAAAAGAAAATATGAAACTGGTTATTATATTATCTAAACACAGGCAGAATACATATATCCCATCAGAATTATCATAGAATGCACAGAGATTAGTGATAAGATAAAAGCAGATTTGCACATTCAATATTCCCATTCCCAAATTTTCAAGTCACCGAGTCTCTGTTATCTTAGATTGTTAAAATCTAAATTTCTTTGGGAGAACTATCAGATTAAAAAATAACATACTTTTGAGCACCTGAGATAATTTCAAAGAACAAGGAGATGATTTTAACTTTCATATCTCGTAAAAATAAACCACAAATCACACTTGCTTTCTAATGAATGGAGTAGCAAAACAAAATAATTAGTTCCATATCAATCCATAACCTTATTAAAGTATGTAAATCAAAATTATAAATTAAAATATGATCAATAAAAATGTATGCCAACAAACCAGCAGTTTAGGCTTAGAACCTAACTCATCCTCGTAAAACCCGTTTGTAATTGAGGACTACCCAAGCCTCATGAGCACTACATGATTGGAGAAACAGGTTATAGTTATTCTTGATGAAAAAAGGAGACTTTTTCCAACTTCACTAGGCAGACTTACATTCTACAATCATAAGTTGCAACTTACACCTAGGGGTTGTTTGGAAATTGGAAGAGCATATTTGATCTCACAACATAAGCACTTATATCGATATTTTGATACACCATGGTGTTGCGTGTTTACTTATTCTGAGGCCTTGAATTTAACATTTATAAGTTGAAACTTACGCCTGGGGATTGTTTGGAAATTGGAAGAGCTTATTTGATGTTATCTCATAACATAAGCACTTACATTAGTATGTAGGTACACCATGGTGTGGTTTGTCTGCTTATTCTCAGGCCTTACAACTCTAACAGATTGTCCTTTAGGTCAAAAGAATGTGGCACATGCCATTTGAGTAAAATGCTATATTTGAAAATAAAATAAAAACATTATATAACCCCCAAAACATCAAAGATGATATGCAAATAGTGAAATCACAAACATACTTTCAACCACATCACACAAGGCATAATTTCATACACATCCTACCTCCTTGCATTACCTCAAGAACGAAATACTCGGCAAAATCGTGAAAATCATTTGGCCTGCCAGAAATATACAACAAAAATAGTCACTTCATGTTCTCAGAGTTAAATGAGAGAAACTGGATAAAAATTACAGCAGCCTTACTTTGGGAGTCCAATGTCAGGATCAAATCTTCGACTCTTGTAAAATTTCACCAAATGGAGTAGACCAGAAAAATCAGTTTCCTGCTAGACAATTAAATGAGGTCAAAATAAGCCCTGATGAAAAAAAACATCACCACTTCTTATCAAGCTAAAAGACTAATTTATATTTTTGGTAGGAGGAATAACAAGTTTAACAAGAATTCAGATTTCATATTTCAATTAATCATATCCATGATATATACTGATACTCATGCCATGCAACAGCTGGTAAAAAATTAGGCACAGGTGTTACCAATGAACTTGACTAACTAAAAAGTAGAATGAATTTCAGAGTTCTAAATGCAGCCACAGATTTTATATGCCATACTTAAAAAGATGCAACCTTCCAGTTGTTTATTCTACACAACTATTCTAATAAATTTGAAATAAGAAATGAATAATTTTTTATTAGGTATTATGATTAATACAATAGTGATTTCCAAGTTATCAAAGGTCGAATATTATATTAACAATTATTATACTAAAACCACATCTGATAACACTTCATGAAGTCATAATGCAATTAGAGTATCCTAGCATTTGAATACCTTGGATGCTAAATTTGCCAATGCAAATGCTGCTTCGATTCTTACTCTCCAGAAAGCCTTTAAATTAGGATCAAAACACATGATTTTAGTGTAAGATTTTAAAAGCAATTATTGAAAATAATATACACTGCACAACGTGTCAAACCTTGGAGTCGGTAAGAAAACCGTTCAGGGCATTTACAACAGAAAATGATAGCTGGGGTGAGGCCTCAAGGGCTGCAATTGCTTGTGCTTGAGCAATAACATCTTTGTCCTTCTCTAATTGGTTAATCTAAAACAACATACCAACTCACTAGAATCAATAAATATCATCAATTATAAAGATTTAATTTAATTTAATTACAGAGATAAAAAATAATGATACCGACAAAATGAATGGGCATGATTGATATCTAACAAGGCCAAAAAAAAAAAAAAAACAGACTAAAACACTGCATCAGTGCATGTTTTATGCAGTTGCCCAAAAACACAGTAAGGTTTAACCAAACAGACCAAAATAGTTCCTCAAAATTGACCATTCTCCTTGCAATAATTAGACTATCCGGGGGACTTAAAACCATACATCCTTACCCACATCTGAACTGGTTAATTAAAATGAACTTCAGCGAGGTACTCCATGTCAGGATCTGCTCTGATCCATAATAAAGGGGACTCGGTACTGCTATATGAAAGAGAAAAGTGTAAGAAACTCAATGACAACACAGCCAAATGATGACAAAAATGGGAAATTAACAAACCTGGAGCGAGTATCCACTGGAGGCACGTCGCCGTTGTCATCAGAGCCATCATGTTTTACACCTTTCTTTGATTTTGGAAGCCGTCTAGCAGCAAGCCTTGAGTGGCATTGAATTTCCAAAAGCTGCCATGCTTCTCCAGCCATCGGTAGAATAGGATGGTCATACATACCATCAAGTTCATACACCCGGATACTCATCATACCAGGCCAGCCAGAATCTCCGTCTCGATTTTCACTATCTGGATTAATATCAAGAACGGCTGTACTTGAAGTCTGCAATGCTGTGCATCCTCTCAACACAGCTAATTCAACGATATTCTTTCGTTTGTTATAGGAAAACCCCATTCTTAGCAGCAGCAATAAGGAAAACATTAGAACATGAACACGGAAAAGCATTCATAAAATGAAATAGAAGAATGACAAGCAACTCCTTATTTATTTCACACCTTAAATCAGGACATCCACAAGAACTGACCCAACGGGGGAAGAAATCTTTAAGAAAAGGACGTTCAAGATTCCCAACCTTGTTAGCAAAATGTCGAAACTGCAAATTAAAACAACATCCATTAGGATATGCTTATCCAAATACTGCGTGGAAGAAGAAGATACTCTTGCATTTCTCTGTTTTAGTGAGATTTTGCAAGGAGTCAAGTATAGCTTTAGGCATCAATTGCAATCAACAAAAAATAATTTACAGCTTTATATTCACAAGATGATTTAAAAGAAGCCAAGAGTGGGTAACTATTCCAGAATTTAAAGGACAAGAAGCCAATTACCTCCTTAGTACTAAGTGTTTTTACGGAACGTGTTTTATCTTGAGCCCGAGTAACTATAGCTTGCAAAATCTACAGACAAAATAAACAGAATCACAATTAATAATAGTCAAATTCTTCTTTCGAGCACATAACTTCCAAAAGGAGGGGGAAAACTTGCATGTAATCAGATCCTAAGAGAAACACGGCAGAAGGATTATGCAACATCATGAATAATAGGAAAAAGTGTGAAATCCAAGAGACCGCTAGAAATATCTCAATGTTCACTGCAACCTATGCTAATCAATCTGCAAATTTCGGAATATATGCGCAAAAGCAAGCTCACTAGACTCCACAACTATGCTTTGATATCCGTGGGATGTACCAGACAACGATAGTTCAGGCTTAAAATTTTATGCTTTAATTACTAACAAGAACCCCCCACTAACTTATCATCAAATCATTTACCTTTTCTTTTAATTTCAGTGGACAGGCACGGTCAATGTTTTCAAAAGAATGTCATTGAATCGATGAAGAGAAAGTCGCAAGGTTTTTAAGGTCCAACCACGATTATAAGATTTTAAGGTCCAACCACAATACTATGCAATACTTGACAATCAATAATCAAATAATAAAATATAATGTACATATGTTGAGTGTGTGATAGAATAATAGGAAAAAAAATTGAAATACATAGAATTATTAAAAAAAATATATACAAAACTAAAATATTTGTATTGGTAACTTTATATAATCTATGCTAGTCTAAAACAGAAACTTAACCAATTACCATGACCTCAAAATAATAGTGGAGCACCATATAGCAAAACCATGTTGCTCTGAAGATTTCAAAGTGATGTTCTTTATTTAAAAATGTTAAATTCATCTTAAAATATCAATATATATATAAATAAAAATAAAAAATAATAATTATGCTAGGTTTAATATTTTACAGGAACTTAGATGGGTAAGAAAACATAATTCTATTTCTACCCACAAGACTTAATCTTGAGTGGTACCAAATCTCGAGTGAAGACCGTATGAAAAGTCATTTAATACATAATAAAATGAGAAGTGAGAACATTATCTATCACTATATGTGTGTTTATATATATAAACACAATAGATTATACAAATATGATTTCAGCACATGGGTTAATGCTTTTCAGACAGAAACTCCACAATAACTTTTTCGCTTATCATCAAATTTTTAGAACTGAATTGGTCAGAAGCGTTATCAAACATACCCTAAAATGGAAAGGGTGAACAGACCGAGAGAGAACATACAGGAAAGCAAATACCAGAAAAACAACAAGAAAACCAATACTTCGTCTAATAGAAAAAACAAATACTCCCTCCATCCCTATATCTAAGCACCCATTTGACTTTATTTTTGTCCCTCAATGTAAACCCCTTTTCAAATTACTAGATGCATTTATTATGTTTTTCCTAAACATACCCCTAATTAATACTACTAATTTGTCTTGCAATATGAAAAGTCAAATTTAATACACATACAAACAAAGGATAATTTGGTAATATTAACACACAAAATAGACACATTAATTACACTAACAACTTATCTTAAGAAATGTGAAAAAAGCAAAGGGAGATTACATACAGGGACAGAGGGAGTATATACCATTGACCGAAACAGCAAAAAGACAAATCAAAACACATCTAGGTATACTAAACACATCTAGGAAGAAGAAAGAGAAACAGTGTAAATGTCAAGAACTCTTACTCTGCAGGACCCATTTGCTTTTCCAACATCTGAACAACTGCCACCTGAACAAAGTAAGGTTTAAAAAGTGAGGAAGATAAAGAACGATGTAATTCAATACTAAACGAGGAAATATATCCACATATTGTTTTTTTGCTATCTAATTAAACGGGGGGAAAAGGAAAGGAAAAGAACATACAGACTTCCATGCTCTTATTCTTCCGTATAAACCAATGCACTGTGTTCCATATAAATCCTTACACGAAGCTGGACAGCTCAAAATTGTTGCTCCACTATCATCAGCTTTGCAAACAGCACAATTTGCCTGCAGATTGATTTATGAGCATAAAGAAAAATGTAATTAGAATAATAACTTCTGCAGACTTAAACTCGGAAGATAATGCTCTGCTGCTTCAACCTAGAATGACATTAACCAACCAAGTTTAACTGGCCTAACAAAGAGCATAATAGATCAAATAAAAAATGAAATTCAACAAGCATATGCAACAAGTAGGAAAATGTAATGAGGATTTGAAATTTAATCAAAAAAGTAGTAGTAGAAAATTAATGAATCAAAACAAACAGCAGAGAAGTAAAAGCCAATTGTGCTTGATTTTTTAGATTTCAAGTCAGCACCTATAAAACCAAAAGCCAACCAGGCGCAGTATTTACAAGTCATGCATGACAACTCCTAAGAGTGACTCCCCGATTGCAATGGTGGCACGACAGATGTTCGCAGCCATAAAGTGCACATTACCATAATTTGTAACAACCTAATGATAGATGAGTAAACCTTCACATTTATCATATTAACCCAAAAATAAAAAACAAACCTTGTATCTCTAGTATCGTGCCTCATTATTACCCAAATGCTTCTTAATAAAAAAATCTGCCAAGCAACCAGCTAGCCCTTCCAAGAGCCACTCTGCAGCATAGAAATAAGCATCCCCCAACCATGTTAGAGGAATAACAATTTCTGCAGAACTTGCAAAAAATCGGATTAAAGCAATAAATTAAGCAGTGGAACAATATCTCATGCCAAGTTACCATCATTTGTTGACTCCAGAGTAATATATACACCAAACCACTGTCTTGCAAGGGCGTAAGCAAGTTTTACCCTAGTATCAATAGTCTGTCACAAAAAACACTATCAATTAGTTACTTGCTTAGCAGTTAGTTGGCAAAGCAGAAAAATCATAGGCAAAAATCACATTAAAAAAAAAACTGGTTCATTATCCACTAAGGCTTTGTTTGGGAGTGTAGAGGAGAGGGGAAGGGAGGGCTTTGGAGGGTGGAAAATATAGGGGGAAAATGAGAAATCTTTCACGTGTTTTGAAAGAGAACTTTTTTTTAGAATGAAAATTAATGCTTATGATTAATATATTTTTAATTTTGCGAATATTATAACAACATAGATTAAATTTGAAGAATTCATATAAACCCTCCAAAACCCCTCAAAACCCTCCTCCAATACCATTTTTTAGTTCCCCCAAATGAGAAGGATTTTGTATTATGAAACAAAAATAAACCCCCCAAAGCCCTCCCCCTCCAATGTCCTCTATTTATTCCATTTGCTCCTTCCTTTTTTCCAAAGCCCTCCCTTGTCCTCCAAACTCGCAAACAAAGCCTAAGGAAAAATTTGATAAAAAAAGTAGAAATGTAAAGGAATTTAAACAATGAACTGACCTGGTCAATAACCTTCTCATCATACAAAACTTGAGAACTAAAGATACTCATAGAGGCTCCTAAACTCAATGATGAAACTACCATCTCAGGCTCTACAAAGACTTGTGTATATGAGTCAAATGGGAAATCTACAGAAAGATAATCCTTATAGCAGCTGTTCACCAATAAAAGTCCAAATATCCAATTGTTAGACAATTTTAAGATAAGATTACTAACTATTTCAAGCAAGTAAAATTGCAATTATCACATGTCAAACCTGAAGGCGCTATGGAAGAACTCCACTGTATGCCGCATTTTAGCCAGATTAGGTGGCAAACACATATGTGATATGAGGCCAAATTGGTGATCGGGCAGAACTTCAAACGGGGCAACAGCCAATGATATCCACCTTGCAGAAACTGGAACATCTAATTTATAGACATATGTTTTCCGAGGAGGATTGTCCTTGCTTAAGACCTGAAAAGGAGAGATGATTCAAGCAAATACAAATTCAAATCAGCGATGCATATAAAATATACAGTGAAAATTTTATTAGAGACAAAAGGAGGTAATTGGAGGAAATGAAGACCGTAAAAACAGAAAAACAAAAACCATAATAGATAAAGGCATCATACATAGTTTACATCTCATTGCATGTAGACAACAATATCAGCCGATCAACTAAAACATAAATAAAATAAAAAATCTTTTCCAACATGGGCAGAAGCCATCCTTTCCTTTTGTTCATGACATGGAAGTAAAAGATAGAGTGGGAAGCTGCTTGAAAGTTTCGCAACACCTAAATGTACTTTTCAAAATTACGAGCTAAATAATACAAGCCAAATCCAACATGCGACCTAGAGATGCACGCGGTGAGCATGGATCGAACATGCGACCTTCAGATCTTCAATCTGACGCTCTCCCGACTAAGCTATCACCGCTAATTAAGCACCACTGGCCAGAAACTAAAACCCGGCCGTGGTATGGCAGAGGTGTACCAACTAACAAAAATGAACAAATTGACTGTGCTAAGTTGATATCAACATATGGCTGACCGAGAGCAACCCCGCAAATCTGCACCAGCCCCAAATTGAAACTCATGCCATAACATGTCAGAGTAGAGTTGAATCAAAAAAGGGTATTTTTGGGATGAGGCTTATCATCCCAAACAAAAAAGAAAAATGAGAAGCAGGAAAAGAAGACAAAAAAAGGAGGGTGAAGTCTGCATCAAATAGACAGATAGGGAGGGAGAGATGTTCAAAGAAAGTCTCCTCCATGCTTAAACCTCAAATATTTTACATAGTAAGCCACAACATCCAGTAACATCATATAAATGAAAAGGAGATAGCATTCCAAATTGTACAACATTCCTACTTCTGGTCTTGTGTGTGAATTATAAGAAAAATGAGAAGCAGGGAAAGAAGACAAGGAGGGTGAAGTCTGCATCAAATAGACAAATACAGGGAGGGAGAGATGTTCAAAGAAAGTATCCTCCATGCTTAAACCTCAAATATTTTACAGAGTAATCCACAACATCCAGTAGCATCATATAAATGAAAAGGAGATAGCATTCCAAATTGTACGACATTCCTACTTCTGGTCTTGTGCGTGAATTATAAATAAATAAATAAATAGGTTGGAAAACTACAATATTCAGTATCCAGTATTCACTATACGAAACAAAGTCATAGCATCACATTTGTTCTGCCAGACATCTCAAAAGCTTCGGTAAAAAACAGCAAAAGAAAGTAATCAATAATCACCATAGGAAGGAAATATCATCAGCATTTTAAAAATGTCTCACATGCTATCAAATTAAAATTTCAGAACACTTGATATCATTCATTTCTACCTGGTACAACAAGCTTCCAGTACTGACAGCCACAAGGTTATGTGCTACAGTGAACTCCAAGTCATAGTTGAACATGAACAACACAAGAAAAACAATTTAATCTCGCGCAGTACGTATGATAAATATTGTTATTACTATAAAATGTGAGCATGCACACACAAATGAAGTGTTAAACATTCCATACCAGCATTGCTGTATATTGTCATCTATACAGGGGAACCAACACCTTGCCCTCCTTATCTGATTATCGGTGTGAAGAACACTGTCTCTGAAGTGAACTCCCGTCTCTGCCTTTTCTATGCTATAGTTAATGCGAACCAGTCTCACATTCTGCACCCAACATCAACCTACATGAGAAAACACAAATAGTAAACCTCACCACAACACCTCATTCCTCACACTTAACCACCCCGTCTTCTAAAATGGTTTCACACTATCCCCCCAATTAAAAACAATATCCAATTTTTTCCTATGAGTGAGCGTTTAGCAAGTATGCATTTCAAAAAGCCAAACTAGGTGGACTCTCATAAAGGGTCATGCTAACAAGTGGCCCTAAAAAATGAAAATAGTTGATGAGTTTTATGTAGAACAAGTTACTTGTTAAAGTTTCAATGTGCTGACTATATTATTCCCAAGATAAAATTTCCTTTTTAGATTTCTCTAATGCACTTGTTAGCATTTCCCTATCCTAAGTCATAAATAAAATTCATTTAACAATGTGATGATGCGAGGGAAATTAAAGCAGGAGATAATGCTAATAAATCAAGCTGTAACCACGGACTTAGGTTCATACGTGATTCAAACTGAAATTACCTATGCACTACAAATAGTCTATTTACTTTCAAAGATTGATTAAAAATTACAAACATATGTACACGTATTATTGATGAATTCGGGATATTGGAATTCAGTCTGTCTAATTACATATATATATCATCATAATATAAAACTCAGCTGCCATGTTTAGGGTTTTGTTTTTTAAATGGCGCTGTATTTAGAGTTCACGAGTCTACTAAAACAAAACTCTCATAAACAGTTCAGCATCCAGATCATCCATCATAAGACAGCAACTATAACCTGCTTAAGAGGCTCGGCAGCGGCTGCGGAATGAAACCCATTTTCAGTAACAGGTTGCTCCTTCTGCTGTTGTTCAGTTTCAGTCTTGGAAGGTTTAAAGCAATTAATTAACAAATTTGGCACAAGCTCCTTCTCCAAAGAAGACAAATACACTGACACAGCAGCATCAGCAGCAGAGCTAGGTGAAGTAACCGAACTCCATCTCTTTTCATCGTCGTTCTGAGAATACTGATGAGGATAATACTCAAACTCCGTAGGTTCACCATCAACCCATACACTCTCAATCCCTAAATTCTCCGCATGTAAACCTACTATCCCAATTTCAGGTACCGCAATTTTCAATTCAGTGTACCTGAAATTTCAACAAAAATTAATCAATTAAACCAGTAATAATGATAATAATCGTAATAATCATAAACAAAAATGCAAATCCTTGATTTGAATTAGGTTATCTAGAATTCGAACAGAATCAATCACGGTAATGATGAGGCCTAATTTGCAATATAATTCAAAGAAAATGCAAAATTTGAAGTGAGTGTAAGAAATGAAAAACGAACCCGTAAACTAAGCGTTTATCCATGTCGATTGAGAGACAGAGCTTTTGGTGTTGAACGACGGCGCCGGAGTTTTCTGGCTTTGGGTCTTCGGGCTTGGGCTTGCGAGGTTTCGCCATGGTGATGTGAGAAAAATATAGCTTCGAGGTTGAAGCGAATCGAAGAAGAGAATCGATTGATTTCACTATCTGTGTGTGATTCTTTTGTTAGTGATGCGTTATTTATAGAGAAGCTTGCACGGTAAGGGCGTGTTTGGATGATGACGATCTTGTGTTTCTTTGTGCCCTACTTTTCTTGCCAACTCAGCAAAATAGCTTTTTCATTCATAGTCATCAAATGAAATGCTCAACAAATTTTACCAAAATTAATTTAATTTAGTTACAATTTAAAAATGCCGAAATTGTTAGGCCGGATATCATGATCGGGGTTCGAATCCTGGTACATGTGTGTGAGTTTATAATGGTTTTGTCATTTCGTCTATCTAAAAAAAAATGTTAATTTTAGTTTTTATTTTTACATAAACGTTATGCATGAAGTTTTTGTACTTTTTTTACATTGAAAGGGGGTGAAACTTTGAGTAAAAACTAGAAATAAATTAATTAATTAATTAAAGAGTAAACTATTAAATGAAGAGGTTTAGCTATAACATAAATCACAATCAAATGTGCTTAATTGCTTTGTGGTTGACATGTTTGATTTACACATGTCAATTTTCTTAAAAAGTCTTCCTAATATGTTTTAAGAGCGATGTCTAATCTTTGAATCTTGTAATGGTTTAAGGGTGCGTTTGATTTGCTAAAAAATAAAGAACAGGACAGAACAACTTTAGTTGTCCATTGTTTGATTTGCAAAACTGTTTCAGGTACAGGACAAACTAGAGGCAAGGGACAGGACAAAAACTCATATTTTTGTCCCTCACCAAACCACAGCACAACTTTTTGTCCCACGTACAAGTTGTCTAAAATACCAAAATAGCATTTTGTCCCTCAAAAATCGTATAAAACAAAAAATTACTCAATGCCATAAAAAATTTGTCCTGTGCTGTTCTGCCTTGTGTTGTACTGTTTTATCTTGTACTGTTCTGTCCAGTACTTGCTGTTTTACAAACCAAACACACCCTAAGTTTCTACTTTGAAAAAGTCTCGATTTTTAACAAAAGATAACCTCCAAGAAATAGTCCATGACTCAGTTTTATAAGTTGATGTTGTTCCTAGTTTTTTCAACAATGTAGAGTTTACTTTCGGGCAAGTTCATATTTACTCCATTTAAGTTTGTTTTGTTTACTACCTATGCATAGATGTGTGACATGTGACAAATAAAAATACAAAAGTTGTGATTAAAAATATTGATTTATTTAATAAAAAGGAAAATATTTCTTCCTTGAACTTTGGTTCCATCTTCTTCCCCATGGTTACTTCTCCCTCTTCCTGTCACAAAAGTTATCAACAAATTATTGTACAAATATCATTTCTTTTAATCTCGGAACAAGACTATTAAAGTTGTTATTTTGGATGAAATAGTACGATCTTTAATTTTATTTGACAATTTTTTTTTTTACAATATTATTTTAGACACATCAAAATCTTAATACCAGATCTCCCTCTAGATGTGTGCCAACCATAGTGAATCGTATGAACACTCTATAGGTTGAAGAGGAAGGTATGTTAAGTTATATAATCAACAACCTCTTATCTCTTATCTCTTATTTATTAAAGTTAACCCGGACGCTAACTGTTGCCCAAATTTTAACCTAAATTTTATGCTTATTTTTACTGTATTACCCCTGTTTAATTAAACCTATTGAATTTAGTTAATTTAATTAATTTAATCAAAATCTTATTTTCAAACGGAGAGACCTCTTATCTCTTATTTATTAAAGTTAACCCCGACGCTAACCGTTTCATCGTATAATCGTTGCTCCTATTTTCAACTCATCGTTGCTACTTTGTTTTTACTAAACGGAGTCCATCCTATAACAGTTTCCTCCTATTTTGTTTCCCTGCTCCTACTTTGTTTGCAAGATAAACAATAACAAATATATACTACTAAATCTTGAGGTGTGGCGGTACTTAAAATTTTTAGAAATTGGAACTTTAGAATATAATTGTTCTTGAATGTATGATTTAGGGTATCTCTATCACCCCTAATTTTCCAAATGTTGTTGGCTTCTACTTGGAAATAAGAATAAAACTTAATAGACTGATCAATTCAATATGCTATATTTATTATTATAAAAAAATATGAGTGGATGATAAGAAAAAAGAGAACATGAGTGGACCTTTAATTAAAAAAATAAAATTTAGTATAAGTGAACCAAGTGGATATGAAAGCATGGGTGGCGAACAGTTAATATGCACGAGTTCTATAGGGGTCTTATATATTTCATGGGTGGCGGCTGCCCCTTTTCATTAGTACCTAGCTCCATCCCTGTACTTAACCTATAACGTTACGTTACGGTAACAAGGACGATGTCATGGAAAACTATGTTATGGTACAGTACCAACGTCTATGCTTCTTAATATTATGAAATACTATATGACAATCATGACATTCATCTAAACTATTTTGTTACCTATTACCGTCAAATATTACATTTCATATGACCCGTGCTAACGATGGTCTAGTTACTTTATATTCTTGTCAAGTGAAATAATCTTACATGTTGGATATCCTGATATAGTTTATGCCATAGACTCCATTGTTGGATACGTCTTTTGTCGACACGACGTATACCCTCTCTGAAGCATGTGATTCTTCTAGAAATCAAAACTCCATGTAAAAACCATATATTTAATTAAAATTGATTCAACCCGGTCTGACCTTAAAATTAAAACACAGGAGCACATCGGTTTAATATTAAGTTTGCTTTCGATTACCTTATGTATTAACTGGATAAATGACTTAAAAAAATTAAATCATGTTTATAAACCGTACATCCTATGATTCTATAAGGAGTGGTCATTTAATAAATTTGAACGTTGTTTAGTGTTTTAATAAAATTTCAAAAGTTTTAGTACAATTGTGAAAAATTATGCACAGTTAGTAAAATCACATGTGCTTAAAACTTGGTTAGCTTATGTACAAATTGATGTTAAAATTTATTTTTTGACTTCATCAGTGTATGTAATCACGCAGATATTTATGATGGATGATGATAACCCAAATTATTACAAGGTTATATTGTAAAATGTCTTGATAATGTTACAATTCAATCCAAAACAGTCACAATGGATACAATCATATAGAATGACATTAAAAAATTTAAAGCTTTTTAATGCCATAACTAAATTCATATCACTGTTAAAAAACAATAAGACAACACTAAGATGCTATGCATGACCTATACTTTATACTTCATTGTGTATTACTATTATACTCCGAACTCTGAAGTATTAGGTTAGGAGGTCCAATTCCATATCACCACACAGTTGAATGAGAAATTATCAAAATAACTATTAGAAACATGTTTTCAGTGAGCCCCACATTTTTTGGATGGGTAGATAAATTATCTAAATAAATATACGAACGAATAACCATAATCCAAAGTTTTTTTTTCCTTACCAACCCTCCATGCTTAACGCACAATCTACAAAATCTCAAAAACAACTATCGGATGTTCACATTCTATAATACGCATTGAGTTTTTTCATCTATTTTAAGGGAAAAAAACTAGCCACAGTTCATCCGTGACTAACTACTTATTATGAGGATCTTTACAACAAGTGTGTGTGTGTGTAAACATTCAAATTTTAGCATCTAAACACATGGAGGACGGGATATAACAAATTCAAAAGTTTTTTGCTTGGTTAAGTGTGGCTTAAAATTTACTTTTAAGTGAATAAGTTAAGTAGTGTTCCTAATAGAACTATGATTCCTACTATATCTTTTAACTTAGTTAAGCTCGTGGGAAGAATTATTTTTTTTTTTTGGCTAAATTGATCTGTTGGTCCCTTAACTTAATTATTTTTGTCAATTTGATCCCATAAGTTTAAAGTCTGTCAAACAAGTCCCTTAATTCACCTTTCGTTACCTAATGTAGTCCTTTCCGTCATATTTTTTCAAAAAATGTTAAGTCCAGTCCATGTGGGCATTTACGTGGCATAACTATTCATTTTCCAGAAACGTAGAGAGAGAAGGTCCAAACGTAGTGAGAGAAAGCGAAAAAGCAAAAAATGAAGGAAGGAACTTGGTGAGAAGGACGAAGCGGATTGAATGACTGGTTATGGTTGAGTTATGAAAGTTAGAGTTAGGGTTTTTTTGGGTTGTTATTTGAGTTGTTATGTTTGAGTTAAACTGTTTATACGTGTTTGAAGAAGAAACAGGTTAAACTTTTGGATGTTTTTGATTGATTAAAGTTAAAGATGTTTATGATTGTTTAAAGTTAGGGTTTCTTTTTTGGGGTTAGAGGTTTTCTCAGATTTATGTTAGTTTCTTTTTTGGGGTTACAAGTTTCTATGGTTTTGAAAATGAAAAAGGTGGATTTTGTCTACGTATGTGTGTATTATAATGGTTTAGAGTTTACTGTTTGTTGCATTTGGATGTATCTGTCATGTAGCTATTATTAAAATACAAGGAATTTTTGTCTATTTTCGAAATATGTGCCAATATTCTGATTTGAGTATTGTTTATTTCATTGTTAAAACAGATGGAAGGTAGATTTGAGGTTGTGTTTCACCACCAGGGTAGGTTTATTGGGTTAAATAACTTAGATTACTATGGTTGTGAGGAAGTTTGGTCTGTTGATGAAGATTTCTGGTCTTATTTTGCAATAATAGGGAAGGTTAAGGAAATGGGCTACCCCATGATTGAGGCTCTGTGGTATTATGACCCAAATATAGATGGTGAGATTGCTAGGTTAAGGGATGACACTGGGATTAGAAGGATGAAAAACATTGTTGAAAACTATGATAGAGTCCACATATCATACTTATATCTAATCTTTGTTAACATTGCTAATGACTTTGCAAACCCTAAACCTAAATGGTTTTGGCTCCAAAACAAGGGAGACCGTTGGATCTCATCATTTGGCTAAGTATGCATCTCATCCTTTGATCTAATCTGAGTCAAACTTTCAAATTTGATGTATATTTCCTATGCACTTATCCAAGTTTTGACTCATTAATTATCCTCCAATTTCCAAATTGACTCCACACTTATCGATGTCCACCTCTTTCTCCTTCATTTTTAAGTTCTCTTCTCTCCTCTCCCATTATTCCTTCTTTATGTGTTGGAATTCAGATTGCTTTTACTCAAAAAAATCTCTTTCCCCTTTGAGTTGTTCATCTTCCACCTCACTCTCAGACATTCAAACAAAATTATTTGTCGTTGCCGCTCTCTCCGTCGCCGCAGCTCTCTCCTGTCGTCGTCCTTCACCGATGCTCTCGATTCCGACATCACCTTCGTCGTTGTCGTCTGCGGCATCGTATCAGCCAGGCAAACAAAAAGAACATAACAATTTTTCCACCTAAAACCTGCCACTCCATATAAAGAGAAAGAAGCCATCGTTGTTCATATTTGCTAATTTTGCAAAGTTTCTCTCAAGGTAATAGCTTTTCCCTTTCTGTGAATTGAATTGTGTTATGAGTCTAATCACTCTCCACCTCTAAGATGATTTTGAGATTGATGGTGCTTGGTGCTACTTTGCTTTTGTAACTGTATTGCCAACCAGTAGTGATTTGAACGAAAATTAGTATCAAACAATGATTTGGAACTCTCCTTTTATATTATTTATTTTAAGCCACTTTTAGAACCTATATTTGATTTATTACGTGCTCTGAATAATGCTTTTTCATGTTGTTATTGATTACTGTCTTATGCCTGCACACATCTTTCTATGTAAGAGATTGTTTCAAATATGAAGTTTTAAATGTAAAGATTTGGTTGAGATATTATATTATTGAATTCACTGTCTAATTTCTCTCAGTTTTTTTTTTCTCTCACTAAATTTGCAAAGATGTCTGGAGTTTATTTATGGTAAACCACCAACTTTAACATAAACCACCAACTTAGTTCCTGACTTTGTATGACACCCTCAAATAGGTTGTTAACCACCAACTTTAACATAAACCACCAACCTATTCGATTCATATCATTAGATGAGAACCTCCTATAAATATCCTTCTTACTAACATCGAAATTCATTTGCATCAGATTATATTCATATCATCGTATATATCGGTTGAATTTGTGAATTTCCTTTCACAACCAGCAATTACGTTTCAGCAAATGGATAATTTTGGTGTCAACAAGGCTCTGTCGATTAGCGGTTTAAGAGGTTTGTACGGTTTAAAAATTCTGGTTTCATATATATTATGTATTTGATGAGATCAATCTAACTCAAAAATGTCTCTCTTTGTTTTGCATGCTATGAAAGAATGGCAGTAACCAATAACCATTTTGCATTCACCCATGTAAATTGTGATTGAATATCAGGTCTCTGATGTATATAGTCTATGAAGATCAATGCATGCTAAGCCATGTAAATTGTGATTAGCACCCATTCAAGCCACTGCCACTTCCGAGAGAGACATCTTTGTCAACTCACTCAAACTTAGATTCAGAACATATTCGGTTGAATTTGATCCTACCAACGTAAGTGCTTTTTTAAACACTTATTCTTTTAATTATTGTGTCTTGATCTAAATATTATGGTTTAAAAATGTGCAATTTTGTTGTAGGGAAATTCCTGCCTGCCTGGTCTGTTGATTGAGGATTTTGGTTCCAAACTCCAACCTTATGTCCTGTTGATTGATCCAAAACTTCATAAATTTGAAGCAATTGTTATCAAATAGACTTGCAATGAAGAAGATGACGATGAGTCCAACAATGAAGAAACATCAAGGGATGGTCTGAAGATATTATTAACAGATGATATTATTAACAGATGAAGAAACATTAAGGGATGGTCTTCTCACATGGGCAGCTATATGTTGCAATATCACGTGTTACATCAAGGGATGGTCTGAAGATATTATTAACAGATGACAATGGGGATTGTATCAGCACCACTTCAAATGTAGTTTAAGGAAATATTCGAAAATGTGTGACCCAATATTGTGTATGCCTCTAAATACTTTTTATGTTTATTTATTTTATTTTTTATGTAATGAATAATATCGGAACTTTTTTAGCTTCTTCATTTTTAATGTCCCGGGCGTTAGCACGGGTAAAAGTCCTAGTATGTAACTCACCTTGTGTGTAAGCCTGAGATAGTTGCCCTAGACCCCTTAATTGAATACCCTCTTATGGCTCAGCATGCAAAATATATTGCCCCCTCTGTTGATGAGAATGGAATGGAAGTTGGCCCATCTGTTGTAGGGTCCACCAGTGAGAAAGAAAACGTATTTGAGGGAACATTGTAGGGTCCACAAAAGGGAAAGAAAAGGAACATGGACCATCTGGTGTAGGCCCTATAGAAGTGGAAAATGGATGGGGGAATATTCTCAACTATGTTGGGACCACATGTAAGAAAGCAAGTGAAACTGGTCCCACATTCGTTGGTGAAACACATGATGGCCCAATCATAGGTAATGACACATGTTTCCAAGAAAATGAGCATTGTTTGGATGATTTTGGCCCTTTTGAGAATGAAGAAACAATTTGTGAGGATGTGAGTGGAGTAAATGTTGATTTTGGTGTTGGTGTGGACTTAAATGGGATAGGTGGTGCTTATATAAATAAGGAAGATTGTGTGGACTTAAATGATGCAGGTTGTGTGGATATAATTGCAGAACCTAGTGTTGTTAAATATGGTGCAGGTGGTCCCTCTGTTGATGCAGAACCAACTGGTGTGGAGGGGACTGGTTCAGGTGGTGTGGAAGTTGGTGCAGAACCAACTGTTGTGGAAGAAACTGGTGCAGGTGGTGTGGAAGTTGGTGCAGAAACTACTGGTGTGGAGGAAAACTTAGATGAAGGAGGTGAGAGTGATAACAGTGCTCTGGATATAAGGTTTCCTGGTGAGGAAGATGATGATTTTTGGTTAGCAGGTAACCTTGACAATGAAATAGGAGGGCTTGATGATGAATAAGTAAGGGCTGAAGCATTTAATGATGATCCAGTGAGGGACCATTTTGTAGGTGTTGATGGTGAAGAAAATGTGACTGTAGGTGATGGAAATGCATGTGCAAATGGGGTTAATGGAGAGGTTGTTGTTGTAAATGAAAATCTGGCTGATGGAGGTGAAAATGGTAAGTTTATATTCTCACCTTGAATTATACATGTTTCTGATTAGTGATATTAAGTTATTATTCATGATTTTTCATTCAGGTTTTTATGCAGGTGTTGATTCTGTCAATACAGATGCAGCTGGTACAAGTAATAGTGGTCATAAGAAAACATCTAGAAATGACAAAGAAAATGAAGCTCAGCAAAAAAAAAAAAAAAAGGAGTGAAAGGCCAAAGAACATTGCGAATTTGGAGAGTCCAGTTTTTGAAGATGAAGTTCTTGAAGCTCTGAGAAACTTTGTTAACAATATTGGGGATGTTGGTTAGTCAAGTAGGGAAGCTCAATTCAGTGAAGGTGAAGAACACAATAGTGATGAGTTGGATAGTGGTGTTGATAGTGATGAAAAAGGTACTGAGAAACCAAAGTACCCCTTGTTAAAACAACCTGATAATATGTTGGATTATAAGTGGGAGGTTGGGACTTACTTTGCATCCAAAATTGAGTTTCAAGATGTTGTGAGGACATTTTCAATACATGATAATAAGGGTCTGAAGTTTAAGAAGAATGATAAGGATAAGATGAGGGTGAGATGCAAACCTGGATGTAATTGGGAACTTTACTGTGCTAGGATACCAGATCAAGAGACATGGCAACTGAGAAAGATACTTGGAAATCATAGCTGCAGTGTAGAGTATAATCCAAGGTTGATGAATTCAAAGTGGCTAGGCAGAAGACTACATACAAGGGTCAAAGAGGATCCTAGATTGGGTATTCCTGATATAATCAACAAGACACATAGAAGTGGAATGTTGGTGTATGCCTTAGCAAAGCATACAGAGCTAGAAGTCATGCAAAAGAACTAATTGATGGATCTTTTAGGGAACAATACACTAGGATGTATGACTATTGTCATGAACTTCTGAGATCAAATGAAGGATTTACTGTTAGGGTACCATCTCAAAAGGAGCATTTGAATATCTAATGAACATTCCACCTAGACATTGGAGCAAAGCTTTCTTTAAATCTGGTTCAAAGTATGATACTTTGGTGAATAACATGTCAGAAGCCTTTAATTCAGTCATAGTGAATGCAAGGTCCAAACTTGTGATTACTAACATGGAGGAAATTAGAGTATATATGATGGAAAGATGGCAGAAAAACAGAGCAAAAATCTCAAGGTATGAAGATGGTGTTCTGCCTAATATTAAGAAAAAGCTTGAGAAGGAATCATCTTATACCAAAAACTAGCTTGTAAGGTAAAATTTCCATTATACCAAATTTTGTCTTTGTCAAATTAAAAGGTATAAGTTTTGCTGTATATTTTCTTAAGTGTTATATGTTTTTTTTTTGGCATAATAGGCGTGGTGGTGAACATGACTATCAAGTCACACACATATCTTTAGATGGAGACAAATATTCTGTGAATTTGTTGAGACAGGTTTGTGATTGCAGAAAATGGCTTCTGACAGAACTGCCTTGCTGTCATGCTATTGCATGTATGAAATACCAAAACTTGGACATTGAGTCATATGTCCCTATTGAATTCAGGAAGGAAAGATATGTTGAATGTTATAGTAGCATTACATACCCTGCTGATGGACAAAATTTATGGGTTAAGACTGAGTATATTGATTTACAACCACCGCCCATAAAAAGGCAACCTGGAAGGCCAAAGAAGAAGAGAAGACTAGAAGCTGGAGAATTAAGGAAGAATGACAGTGAGATGAGAAGGGCAACATATGGCATTAAGTGTAGCAGGTGTAAACAACTTGGCCATAACAAGTCAACCTGTAAACTTCCACCACCACCTCCACCACCAACTGCAGGTGCAACTCAGCAGGGAACTACTGCTTCAGTTCCAACTCAGCAGACAACAACACAGTCAGCTCCATCTCAGGTCATTGTACCAACTCAGACAACTCCTACTAATCAAGGTACTGCTCACTCAGCTCCAAGAAGGCAAAGGGTTGCAACAAGTCATCAGCCTAGTGTCCCAACTCAAAATCTATCTCAGCAGCCTAATGCATTAACTCAAAATCCTTCTCTGCAGCCTAGTGTATCAACTCAACCACCAAAGAGTAAGAAGAGAAATACCAAGGAGAGGGTTGTATCATCTCAACCTCCTGCTGTGAAGAAACCAAGACAGAAAGCAAGGGAAGATGGTGTGGCCTCTACACAACCTATGTAACTTTGATGTTTTACCAAGCACATCAAATTTATCTTTTTGTAACTGTAATGTCTAAAACATTTATCCATCATG
Organism: Medicago truncatula; assembly: GCF_003473485.1. Lineage (NCBI taxonomy): Eukaryota > Viridiplantae > Streptophyta > Magnoliopsida > Fabales > Fabaceae > Medicago > Medicago truncatula. The sequence continues at coordinate 54,350,489 of NC_053045.1, read as the reverse complement.
TTATGCCCTTTTGGTTAAGTAGTGTTGGTTATACATATTTGGTGTAATGTCTAGAACATCTAATTTAGATTATGCCATTTTGTTTAAGTAATTATGGTTATGTAATGTCTAGAACATTTATGTCTAGAACATCTAATGTGTTTTTGGTGTCATATTCTGCACAAATGGTGTAGTGGCTAAGACTATATTTTTTGGTTAAGTACTAATGATATCAACTATATTTTGCTTCTCAATTTTGTGTCATTATACAGCTTGACAAGTTAAGTAGTTACTAATGATATCAAAATTTGCTTGAAATTTGATATCATCATCACATTGCAATATAATTTTCAACAATGGTATAAACCCTATTGTTATATAGTAACCTTCAATTTTTTTACCAAATAACATCATTTTCATTACTCTTCATAAAGAATACAATTCATTACATAAACCAGTGACAATAACAACACTTTAAATAGCTGCAAACTAACAACATAACACAGTTGCAAACAAAACAAGAAAACTACAATAAGAACCTAAACCAGTGACAATCCCTAACAACACTTTAAATCTGATAATAATACACTAACAATTATGACATATTTGCATAGTATAACTGTCCCTAATACCAAACAGGTCCCAAAGGAAACAAAACCAAAAACAAGTGACAACTTTAACCAATTTTATGTCTTTGCTAAATCCATTTTCATTTTCAACTTCATGTTCTTCCTCTTTCTTTTCTCACTCTTCAGCTTCAGTTCCAATCCATCCTCTTTGGACTCAGTACGAAAATTTTCATCCTCTACCAACTTAAAGAACCCACACCCTTTTTCAAATGAATTCCTGTAATTATTGCAACCCCATAATTTCTTACCACAATTCGGATTTGAACTATCATTCACTGTTCTTATTACTGGAAAATCTCCACACTTACATTTCATGTTTGTTCTTCTCCTACGACTCGACCCAATTGAAAAAAAACCTTCATCCAGTACCCAAACTCGTGACTGTGTTTTGGATCCTTGTTTTGACATGTTTTGGATGCACACCAACGAAGAAGATGAAGGAGAAGAAGAGAAGAAGATGGAAATGGAGAGAGAGGTGTGAGAGAGAAGGAGAAGAAGGGGAAATTGTGTTTTTGGAATCCTAATTTTTGTTCCCACAGTTTTACCCCTCATATATACTGTTGAGTCATACCTGCTTACTCATCTCAGTTTTTTTACACCTGGCACGCCTGCATGTACAAAACTAACGTTTTTTAAAAAAATCTAACGGAAAGGACAACATTAGCTAACGGCAAGTGATTTAAGGGACTTGTTTGATAGACTTTAAACTTATGAGACAAATTTGAATAAAAGAATTAAATTAAAGGACCGGCAAATCTTTTTTTTTTTTTTTTAAGTAGCCGAAATGGCTAAATCTCAAAGGCCCCTTATTTCCAATTTCCACGTGTTGTCTTCAATAAAATGCACTAGTGACGTTAATTACAGCCTTTCTTTCTCTTACCTTTCCCGGTTATCTTCTTTTCTCTTCTCTCTGATTCATCGACCGAATTAATATCATCATCTTCAACGTTACTCCGTAGAAGAACCCCAAAGACTGTACCAAAACCCTACATCATCAGATCGTATCAATGATCGAACCCTACAACAAGTACCAATTTCTCTCTCCACCATCAAATTTGCTTGCATTTGAATCCGTTATTTAAATATCTGAATTTTGATTTGAGTTTATTCATTTAATTTGCTTTCATAGGCTTGTTAAATTAGCTGCAAGAGCTTTCTATGACGATCTTACCAGCAAAGGAGATAATCAGCCCAAAACTGGAAGAAGTGATAACAGAGGAATTGCCGTAGTAGTTCTTGATGCGCTCACCAGGTGTTTGAAGAATTGCACGTGTATTTATTTATTTATACAGTTTTGAACTTTGAATTTTGATTGTATTGATATGGTGTTAATTTTTATTGCAGACGACAATGGGTTAGAGAAGAAGACTTGGCAAAGGACCTCAAATTGCATACGAAGCAACTTCGTCGAACTCTGCGGTTTTTTGAAGAAGAAAAGATTATCACTAGAGATCATAGGAGAGAGGTAACTATCATTCTGTGAATTACGCTTGGTTTATAAGCATTAGCTAATCAAATTATCATGTTATGTTGTATGATCCATAGTTTTATTGTAAGCACTTTTACGGCGTAGCAATAGCAACAATCTTTTGAACGGGTTGGACAAGTTAACACCGTCAACCAAACAGTTATCGGTGATTATATTAGTCCATAGGATGCTTACTATTGATTGTTGTTTGTCTACTTTGTCATGCTCTTTTTCCCCCGCCTTGTGACTCGAAACTCTAAAATCAAGGACTTAAAGCCTCTGGTCCCATATACACACCGCTTATGTTTTTTATTTTTTGTTTGGCACATGATAGATTTTTTCTTTTATAGCTCATCTGGTTCCGTGTTCGTGCAATTAAAACTCATGTCTACAGTGTCATTTATGATTTTTTTTTTGTTGCCTTCAACGTGAAAGCTACTACGTAGTAGCTTCTCCAAAATCAATTCCATGTTCAACTTCACGCACCACCAAACTCCCACCTACCATGGTAGTTGTTGTACTTCCACAAAATGAAGTAGCATCCTTTTCCCCTATTATAGTGGCAACTTCTTTTGAAGAATGAAGAGTATGTAAGCTCTTCTAGATTACAATTTTGAAGACTCCCTCCCTTGTGTAATGTGAAATTCATTTTGAAGAAATAAATTAAACGCTATATTTATTAGTTATTTATTGGTTATATTTACACTTTCTGTCTGTTGATGCATGTTTTTTGTTTTATTATTTTGATATATATATTCATCTGTCTTAGATTTGCGCGTGTGAGAGAGTTGTGGTTGAATATATTTAGTCATGTATGTATTTTATTCACATGTTTCCTACCGTGTAATTTTAACACAGACAGCAAAAGGTGCAAAAATATACAGCGCTGCTGTAGCTGCTACAGCTGAAGCCACGACAGGAAAAGAGGGAGAAGAAAAGGTCAAGCTACACACACACTCTTACTGCTGTCTAGATTATGCACAGGTCAATCTCTCCACTGATTGTATTCTTCAACGTAGCTTAACCAACGATATTCAGTTGTTTTATTGCAGAGAGAAGGGAAAATCAATGTTATTTTGCCTGCTTTTCAGATAATTCGATTGAATTGGTACATCAAAATTTGGGCTCTTTCATAAATAGGATACTTGTGATTTTGTTGCAGATATATGATGTGGTTAGGTACAGACTGCATCGCATGAAGCATAAGCTGAAAGATGAATTAGAGAACAAGAACACCATTCAGGAATATATATGTACAAACTGTGGCAAAAGGTTTCAATAAATCACTGCACTACCTGCATCATATTTTGTCAGAGATTTTTTTTTTTTTTTTTGTATTGATGTATTTTGGTTTCATAGTACTTGGCGATTTTAATTATCTCAGATACAATGCTTTGGATGCACTGCGGTTAATATCTTTTGAAGACGAGGACTTCCACTGTGAACGTTGTAATGGAAAACTAGAGGTTGAAAGTGATAAGTTAGCTGCTCAAGACGGGGGAGATGGAGGAGATGGAGATGAGAATGCACGAAGACGACGGCGTGAAAAGTTAAAGGACATGCTTCAGAAGATGGAGGTATTATATGATTTATTGTTCTGTTTGTTTCTATTTGTGGCTCTATATGTTGGATCATTTTATTTAAATTTGTTATTGTTGATAATCATCATCATAGTTGTTTGGTGGAATTGGGAAGTTTCTTAATCAAAGTAATTTCTAGCTAGCAATGTCTGTTATTATGTTTCTGGGGTTAGGCTATGTATTTATAGGTTAAACAAGTTTTGAGGGACTTCATCAACACTATGACACGACACCGACACTTGTAATTACACTGAATTTTGTGATGTTTCCAAATTATTAGCTGTGTCGGCGTGTCAGTGTCCGGTGTCGGTATCCGTGCTTCATAGCATCAACATCATATGAATTTATCATGCATATAGAGGTGCCCGGGTGTCGGTTCAGTTCAATATTCTAAAGACCTCTAGAGGTAATTTATAGGAAGATGGTGTTTCTATCTCTGCTTGGTGACACAACTGCTTGAGCACCAATTATTTTGATATTCTAACCGAAAATTGACGTCTCAATAGAGTATTAAGTATGCATGCAACAAGCATATATTTACTGTTAATTTATAAGTGTTGATGAATGTCTCATTAGAATATTAATGTAATATTTTTTTAAAAAAAAAAAAAGTAAATGTATTGTAGTCAGATTTTGTTGGGGTATGTACTTAGTAGAACTTTTAACTTTGGGTTGGTTTACAAGTCTACCAAACTCTACTCACAATTTTAAATAAACATGACTGTAGGTATCATTTATCTCATCTTACTTTAATGATAAATTGCTAAAGCTTACACAACGACGGCCTTCACTTTTTTTGTAGCTTCTTGCCCACGATTTAATTTGCATGTTATGACTGATGTTGTACTTCTTGTGCTAGTGCAGGTACAACTCAAGCCTTTAGTAGACCAAGTCAGTCGGGTAAAAGACTTGCCTGTTCCAGAATTTGGTAGTCTTCAAGCTTGGGAAGCCCGAGCTAGTGCAGCTGGGCGGGCAGCTAATGGAGATAATGGTGGTGATTCTAAATCTCATCTGGGATATAATGGAGCACCAATGCCATACAGTGGAGATACCAAGGTAACATCCTGCTGTTTTAAGGAATTGGAGAGAAAGGAGAGAAAATGATGGAAAGGGAAAGAAACATACAGTGAGAGAGTGATACAATTGTACTTCAGATATTCTGCCCCTGAAATACTGAATCTTTGAAGATTCTGGTGCATATAGTTACTAGCTGAGCTAACTTTCCCTTTTTAACTAACCATGCCAACTAGCTGCTGGTTAACCGACTTGCAGAACCTCTAGGTGTTGTACTTGTAAGGCAGAGAGACCGAGCAACCATACTATGTTCTTTTTCCCATCAATTTTCTTGGATCTCTTCCCCCCGTTTTGGATGATATTTTTCCTCTTAGCTGTGCATTCCCTCTTTTGTCTTTGTAAAATTTCTTTTTGTATAAAACTGAAAAATCCTCGATTTTTGTTTTAGTTTGAGCAAACTAATTTTCCTTTACATTTGACAACGAAGGCGGATTTTTCTTCTTAGTACTGAAAGTTGTAATTCTAATTTTCCTTCATACGGCCTTGTCATGCAAAAACGGTCTGTCCCTCTTAGTTAGAAGGGGCTACATCAAAATCTGTCAATATCCACTAAGCACAAGACAGACTCAAAATTTTGTCATGACCTTGTCATTTGAAAATTCAACTTAAGAGAGTCTAGTACTATAGGCTCGTGGGATAGAGGGAAACTGTTGGAAGGGAGAGGGGGCATAGCAGAGTGAGACAGGTGGCATTTGATGAGTGGAGAGATATGGAATCATTTCTATATATTGGAGAGGTGAGAGGTCGATGGGAGTTAGGCAAGAATTGGTAGTGGTGGTAACTGGTAATGCTTTGATCTTAATGGGACACATATCTTAGAAAAAATAGTTGGGGTATTTTTCTTTTTCAAGTTGGTATTGTTTTCTATAAGGAAGGGGGAGCCTTGGCGCAGCAGTAAAGTTGTTGTCATGTGACTGAAAGGTCACAGGTTTAAGTCCTGGAAACAGCCTCTTGAGTAAGGCTGCACACAATACGCCAAATGGTGGGACCCCTTCCTGGACCCTACGTATGCGGGAGCTTTAGTGCACCGGGCTTCCCTTTTATCGTTTTCTATAAGGAGCCTATTGCTCTATTGTTTTCACCATTACTATCATTTGGAATTGGAATTCTTACAGTTCTATTTAAGTTTCATTTCTCGTTTATTGGGTTTCTAGTACCTATCTCTCAGAGGAGGTGGTTAACATGTTAGTCTGTTAGTCTGTGTGTCTAGTTTATGGCAAACATGTTTTCTTGGTTCAATGTATAGCTTTTAATTTCAGCATAGCTTCCTTAAAAATAATGAAACGTTAAGTATTCTTTCAATGAATGTGGACAGGTGGTAGTTGACTTCAATGGTACTGAAGGCAAAGGAGAGGGTGTTAAATCTGAAACTGACAGTACATCTTTAAAGGTTTTGCCTCCATGGATGATTACATCAGGTATGAATCTTACGAAAGAACAGCGTGGAGAGGTGAAGCAGGAAACAAAAATGGACGGGACTTCAACTTCCACATCAGCACAATTCACAGACGATAAAAAGTCAACAGTTGGACATGATGATAAAAATATACAGGCTCGTAAAATAAGATGAACTTTTTGTTATTTTCCGATTCTTTTTGTTCGAGATCCTTGTCCCTGCCTCTCAAAGGCACATACAAGTTTTTGTTCACTAAGATTTCTGTTACCTTTTATATTTTTATAGGATGAGTATGTCAAGGCTTATTACGCTGCTTTGCTTAAGAAGCAACGCGAATTGGAAGAAGCTGCAAAAAATCCCCAAGATGCGAATGCAGCAGATGATCCTTCTAGCAGTACTTCCAACCGGAAAGTTGGCGGGAAATCAAAACGTGAGGAAGATGATGATGGTACCGAGTGGGAAGAGGCTCCTGTTAGAGGTACACTTCAGCCTTTCCAATCTGATTACACTGAAATTTGGATCCTTAAAGTATAAGTCTAGAATACCCGTATTTATGACTGCTAATTGTTGCATACATGTTTAATGTCACAAATTGCCTCCCATCTAATAAATTACAAGACAAGTTTTAAGCGCTCTAATAACTTTTTTTTTGCAAAAAAAAAAAAAAGGCGCTCTAATAACTAATCTCTAATTTCTAAAGGAGAGAAGACCAAGTTGCAACGATTATAAATAAATAAATATTTTTATTGAATGCTTTAAGCAAAGATGAGATATACAGTTAATGTTCAATTAGTTTTTTTTTTTTTTTTTTTTTGTTGAAAAAAAGCAACAACAAAGCTTTCAAATTACTATTCACTGTTCAGTAATTATAGGTTGTACTTTTCAGTAATCATATTCTCTTTACAGTATACTTATACATTCGATAGTACCGTTTATTCCTTGATACTTATACATCCGTTTAAATCCTTGCAATATATATATATATATATATATATATTTTTTTTTTTTTATTTTAAAAATGGTAGCTTGGTACCCATGCTCTCAGGGTCATCCGAGAGTTTAATTGGGCTGGTTGTAATTTCTCGGTTGGTTTGGAATATATGGTTTTGAATTGTAGTTGGTCAAGTTGTGTTGTATTGCAGCTGTTGCCATGCTAAGACAATCTGTGCTTAACATATATGATATGGGTGTGGCGGCTTTTGTAATTGGGATATTGTCACTCATCGAATGACTTATTTAGATTGGACCAGTATTATGTATAAACTATAAAGGTTGGTTCCTTGAACAGTTTTAAAACAAATACAGAAGGAACCCTAGCTGGCAAGAAATTTTGTTCAAGGAATGTTACTGTTGTTAGATTTCCACATTTGATGAGATATTTATAATTGGGAGGCATCCTTCACCTTACAAGCCCGGTTTTGAAGGGTTGAGTTAAGCCTACTCAAATTTTAAGATGGTATTAGAGCATATGCAAGATCCATTGGTCCACTTGGGTCACACTCTAGATGTCTAGTCTTGGTCTCTTGGACATGAGGGGGCGTGTTAAGAGTTCCAATTTGGACGAGATATGATCTGCATATGTGTTTATAAGTGAAAGACATCTCTCACCTTACAAGCCAATTTTGAAGGGTTAAGTCCAACCCAAATTCTAAGAGTTACCGTTGAATGGAAATATTGCTTTGTTACTTTAAGTGATGTGCCCCTACTAATTGTAAATATAAAATTAACTCTTCCAGTGTATTTAAGGACCCATTGACTTCCGTCTGGGTTTTGTTTCACGGATACTCCGTGACTTGTTTTATTGGGTTTTACAAATTAATAAAGCACTCTAAATTAATTTCAATCTTCTTGATAGAGATTAAGGTGTGCCAAGAGTGTTAAATTTTCAAGAATCTTGATACAAGAATTAATTTTTCCTGTTTGGGATTACTATTAGAAATGACACTGCCAATTTCAAAAGTAGTATTGAGTGGCCACGGCATGAATGGTGTTGTTGGCCGTGGAATAAACAAGGTAGATTATAAACTTAATATCTCTCAGAAAATGGGAGAATAGGTGATGTGATGCAATAGAATCAACAACCATCTTGACACTTAATAGGGATGGAAGGCGGTTTTGTGAAATAATTTTAAATGTCCCATTCTAAAACCAGGGTTTTTTTAAAAAAAAATCTTCTGGCTACCCCAGCCTCAGGAAACTGGTTCAATGAGAACAATGTCCATGCATTAAGATTTTGGTGATGGGGTCATTTTGTAGGAGCTTGTTTGTTATTAATTGCTTATTTTGATTGTTTACTATTGATCTGAACATCTTTTATTTTCTCAGAATTGATTGTCAAATAATTTCAACGTTGAGCAAATATTGTGTGAAATTATTACTACTAATTGAGTTAACATGAACAGTTGCACTTCATCATTTTGTTTATGCTTTGGTTGATAATGTTTTGGTCCCTAATTTCTGATCTGGGTGTAATTTTTAAAGGAAATGCAAATGGAGCTTACAAGGTGGATTTGAATGTTGAAGCCGATGCTCAGCCAGAAGAAGACGACGAGGACGATATCGACTGGGAGGAAGGCTGATGAAAATAATCATAACAGTCATTATGAATGTAATGACTTATTCTGATCTGCTAGGGCATGTGTTCTAAGTCATTATAACTAAATAATGCAACTTCAAATTATGTACCACACAAGACCGGAGTTAGCTGCTCATTATCTTATTGCCTGTGCATGTTGCTGTGGCGATACGTCCGTGGTTTGAGGGGAGGTGTACCGTTGACTTTTAAGTTAATCACCAGTTTTCAACTTTTCATTATATATTGGTTGACCAGACAACCCTACTTTGAAACTTTGTATGTTATGACTGGCCAGAGAATAGTGTTATTCTGACTCCATTTTGTTATGACCACATTGTTATTTACCAATGAATGGATATTATGATTTGTGAATCGTGGGCCATCCCAACGTTTGACCTATGGTATTGCACACATCAATGAAGAAATTGGTGAGCTCTGAATTATTCTAGTCTTTCTATTCCCGACAAGCACCTTCATTTTGGTAAATCCTGTCCATTTCCCCAAGATATAAAATGGAAGTGTAGATAGATGGACTGCTGGCTTCCCATCTTCAGTCAAAAGTCTAAATTTATATCCCATAATTTGGGTTTGATAATTTCTTTGTTTGTGTTTTTCTTTCTTTTAACATCGTATTTTTTTTGGATGAGATAAAATTTTAAAATGATACTATGATCTATTAAAACTATTGAATTAATCCCCATGATTGCCGTAAAAATAGGAGACAGTAGCTTTTAGTTTTAAACCAGAACAAGCATAGCTTCTTGCATTCTTGCGAAAGTGCTCTCGTAACATTTAGCAGTGCTCAATAAATAAATTATATGGAGGCAGCATGCTTCCGTTCAAAATCCCTTCATAAAGGAAAAGGATACATGGATGTGAAAAATGTATCAATTCATTTATTTATTCTACCAGTATACAATCAAAATAAGCAATATATTTGAAAGTGGACAGATGAAATGAAGGAGTCTAATTGAAGCAATGTTTTTAGCTCCACGATGCAACTTTAGCGTGCTCCTACTTACATATATAAAATAAAATGGAGACTATAGACGTGTGATTTGGCACAATATAACTTGCATTATTATTATTATTATTATTATAAAATATTTATTTGAATATTTTGTGCCAGCTCGTTTATGCTTGCACTAACTAGTGTCAATGTCGATGATATAGTTAAGGGGGGTGTTAACTAGTGCCCCAATTTTCAATGCATTGATTGCATTAATTTTAAAAAAAAGTTAGCTTTTAAAGAGCTTAAAGAGTGTCCCAGAGCACTCGTTAACATTTTTCTTTTTTAAAAAGATGTGTTTTCTTTGTTTAAAACCAAGAATCGGTCAATTCCAAAAAAAAATATAATAATTTAGGAGTCAAAGTAACCTCTCAACCCTTTTCTCTCTTTTAAGTTTCTGCCGACTATTGTGTAGTATGCTGCAATAACCTGCTTTCAGAGGAAGGATGCATTCAACAATAGTTTGTTTAAACGAAGGAAAACCCAAAAAACATGCGAATATACGTAAATGTTAAAGAATATCTTAGAACCGTTGTGAATGAAACAAAAATAGAAAATTTGGCTTGAAACAAATATTCTTCCAAGAGGTTGTGTTAACCTTGCATAAGATAGATGTGGCTCCTTGTCTTTTTAGTCGTCGTAACCCCTGTAATCTTGTTCAACAACCTCCATCTTAAAAAAAAAAGGTCTTATTCAACTTTGTAGAAGTTAAAATTAATATTACTCGTGAATTAATAAACCTTGATTAAATTTTTAAATCGATCTATATAATTTATGTTGTTGTTAGAACAACGATGAATTTATATAAGTTTGAATGAAAAATATTAATATATTAATTGTTATGGTAATATTTTTTCATCTGTAATTCTTAAAAAAGAAGTTTGTTTTCATCCGTCAAGATTCAAACTTTTAACTCTTAATTTCTTAGCTTAGTAAAGTGGGTTACCTATCCCTCTAGTTATATAGTATTTATATTTGTACCGTAGTGTTGTTCTTATTTTTTTCCCTTTTACGGATTTGTACCGTAGTTGTAAAGTAGTAGAGTACTAACCATTTTTAGTTTCTAATTTCTAAAACAATATTTAATTTTGAGCGCTTCTTTAATGGTCTCACGTAAGGGCCTTTAAATAATTTTCACACGTAGCTTCATATTAACTGATAAATCGATAACAATGCACAATGTCTGAAATAGTTGAGATAGTATATGCTTTATGTTTTAGGACAAAACAAAATTGAAGTCTTGTCACATGATACAATTTATTATTATTCCCTATCTATTGAATAACAAATAATTTGCTTCCAATTTATATTCTGATCTCATATATTTATACCCGTACAGAGTACCCTATACTCACAAACTTTTTGACCTGTTCTAGTTCTAGTTCTAGTGGTAATACCAATATATATAGTATATAATATAATATAATTCAAGGTTTGACTATCTGCTCTTAAATTTCCCCTATGTTCCTTGAACGCAAAGGAAGCTTCATTGGAAGAAGAAGAATGCTCGACAATTCTGCCCCCTCTCCGCATCTACTGGACCTTCCAAAATAACTCAACCCCTTTAATTTATTAATATTATACCATACACACACATATAAATTTATAACCTAAAGTCTCATGGAAGCAAGCACTCCCCCATGTCAAGCTACCGTAGCAACATAATTTCATATTCATATTTAGCACCTTGTCAAACCTTTAACACTTTCCTTTCTTCTAAAACCTTAATATTCATCATATTCTTCTTAAAATTTCTCTTTCTCCATGCAATCATTTCAATCTCTTTATACTTCACATTCATGGCCATGACTATCAAACTCCAATATGTACTTAGTTTTATTATTTGGATATTCTTATTTTTGATACCTTTTCACATGTGCTTGGGTATCAAATCCAATATTAGTAGTACTAGTGGAAAAATCACAATTACTGGCAACACCAAGTTTCAAGTTTATCGAAATAGGAAAATCTTAGCAACTGGATTTGACTTCACTCCATTTCTTAATCGGCACCACCATAGCCATCGTCATCATCAGGATCACCACCACCGGAGTCACATGCCGAAGGAAACTGAGATCGATCCGCGTTATGGTGTTGATAAACGCCTTGTTCCATCTGGTCCAAATCCATTGCACCATTAATGAGGTTCATATACTTTTTTTTTCTTTTTTAAAATTTTATTCTTCATCATGAATCATGATAATGTAATAAATCTGTGTAATGAATGTATATGCGATTCTTCTCTTTATAAACTGTCCATTTTTGTTACTATCATTATTCATAATTATTTTTGACTGAATCATTATCCATAAATGTATGGTACGAATATTATTGATATTTATTAGACAAATTCTATGGTACACCCAATATATTTGAGTGTACCGATACACCTATTCTTTAAATTAATAGTTAAATGAGTTGGTTTTTGAAGAAAAATATATTTTTTTTATCATTTATAATTATAATAACTAAATCTTATTCATCAAAAGTGTCAACGAAATAATTTTTTTATTTTATTTTTATCACTCATAATTGAGAACATTTATTATTTTTTACGATAATATATAAAAAAAAGTTACTATGATTCTTATAAACAGTAAAATGATGTTTTTTCTTATGAAATGTTGTTCTATAAAATATAAATATTGATAAATAGCTATTTACTACATAAAAAATGATCGTTAATTTATAAAATTAAGATGCAAGAGTACCTGTACACCTCATCTTGTGAGTGTACCGTAGAAATTCCCTATTTATTATTATTTTTCATATATAAACTTCACTCGTCGATTCGTTTTTTAATCTATAGTTGGTGCATGAACTTGAGTCTAGTTAAGATGAATAATTAACTTATATTAGTGTGGATCCATCATCCATCCATTATTAAGAATATGAATGCGCCTTCAATGTAAATGTTATACAAATTGATTTAAAAAAGTTAGAATATGCATTACTATTTTTATTACCAAAAAAAAATATATGTATTATTTTGTTTGATTTGCAGTGGTTGTGACGGCACGGCACATCACGGGAAAGATAGAAATTAATTAATATAAGATATAATGAAGTAGACATCCAATTTAATATTGGGATTGGTTGTGATAATATTAGGGCTTAAGAAAATACGTGTGATTGTGCTTGAGGGATATATGTATAGCTACAAAAGGTTTGACTATTATGAATAATTTTTTTTTTTTTTTTTTATCTTTTTGGTGAATGACTATTATTCTTTTTTTGATAGAAAAATAATTAAATTCTATGAATGAATGAAACACACATGATGCATTCTTCACATAGATGCTCACGTAGGTATTTGCTGTAATTGTCTATTTTTCTTTTGCTTAATTTGTTTCAATTTTGGCTTAAAAGTTTGTTTAAAAAAGATACACTTTACCATCATATTAGGACATTTTTTTCCTCCTTCGTGTCAAGGTTGATCACTTTCAAATTTGAAATTTTGTACCTTTCTAATTTCAACATGGGTGGGTATTAGTTTGATGAGGTTTAACAACTTTTATTTTTATTTTCGTTCTCACACGATTCAATGTCGACTTTAAGGCTTTAGTGGAGTTGTGGTTGTGGCATCCAATGAGTATTTGAAGGGATTGTGAAATGTGTACTCTTTTTTGGTCTGTTTGGTGGAGTAGTAGTTAACATTTGTGGCCTTGGTAGCAATTGGGATCCTTCTCACTCTTCCTTGTGCTTCCTTGACTAAGATAGATTAGATAGAGTGGTAAGAACTGAGTGGCGGTGACTCCACTTTGCAAATGAGGCTTTCTTCAAATGAAGCACATACCAAATGAGGCTTTCTGGATCAAAATTAGAAATGATCGATGAAATTTAGGTAGAGAAAGTTACTTTTTGTTGTTTCAATGTGTTTAATGTACAAGTTCCAAGATAAAGTTTCTATTTTAAACTTTCTAATAAGTACTCCCTCCGTCCCTAATTATAAGATCCTTTTGAGAATTTTTTTTGTCTCTTTTTATAAGACCCCTTTGTTATTTTCAACTACATTAATTATTTCTTTACATACATGCCCCTATTTATTATACATCTTTTTCTTCAATCAACAATAAATAACATGTTGAAAACATAAACTAACCTTCTTTCTTAAAAGATAAAATTGTAAAAACAATAGTGATTACAAACAACTTTAATACAAATATCCACTATCTTAATTCACGTGATTTTGGCAAAATGGTCTTATATATAGGGACGGAGAGGGAGTACCCTACAAGCACTTGTTAACATTTCTCATTTAATAATTTGTGACTTAGAATCTTAGAACAATCATTGAAGAAGGTTGAATCTTTATTAGATTCAACACTCAATTGGTTTATATCAAGTCTATAAGAAAATTAGGTATTGAAAAATTATTTTCACAAACCTAAATTGAATCAAATGATTAAGAAAATTAAAAGAGATAAGGGTTTAAAAAAAGGACACAAATGTTTATGGTGGTTCATACAAACTGTACTTGTTAATGTGCTAATCCACTCCCAGAGCAAAATTCATTGGAGTTTCTTCAATATTAAATGTCAACTATTTGATAAAATATAAGAACCAATTTGCAATTCCTTGAGCCTTTAATTGATTTGGCTTCGCCTCCAACAAATCCAATCTTGATCATACAAGATTACCTCGATTTCACAAGAATGTTGCTCTTGAGAAATTTCAACCTTGAGCAATCAATCCCTTTGATCCTCACCGATTCATGCTACTCCAACAATGCTTGCATAAAAATCAAGTGAAGAAAACCCCAAATTATCAATCGAAGGTTCGGAGAGAAGAGAGTGAGAAAGTTTTTTTTTTTAGAAAAAGGTTATGCTAACAAGTGCCAGAACAATTGTTAAGACAAGTGTCTAAGGACATCTGTTAAGAAACTAAAAATAAAAATAAGTGACAAATTCAAAGTAAAAAACGTCAACTTTTAAAGTTTAGAGGCGTTAAATACACCGTTTCCAAGATAAAGTTTTTTTTTTTTAATTTCTTATCAAATGCCCTAAAAGCATCCACAATGGAGACTCTCATATTTGATATATTAAATGCGTCCTAGATTGACACATCACTTTTTAATAATAGTACCTAATAGGTACTAAACCACTCCAATGGAGACCCTTTAACAGAAGATCTAATTGGGTCCCACCAATATTATTTATTTAATACACTATCTATTTTAATACATTTTTTAATTATTATTTTAATTAAAAAATGATGTGGGTCCGTTTAAGAATGATGTCTTAATTTAGACCTTACATCTTTTAAGACTCTCAATTTTTTTTTCTTCATAATGGGGGTACCTTTTAGGTACATGGGCTTAAATGCTCAAGACTCTCCCATTGTGGATGCTCTAAGGGCACTTATTAGCATTTTCATTTAGAAAATACTCCTTTCGTCCCATTTTAAATGACATGGTTGACTCTATAACGTATATCAAACACAATTTTGAACTTAAATATCTTTAATAATCTATTAGAATAAAATATGAAAATTTGATATTTTGAAAATATTTTTCAAGACGAATTCAATAACATCTTATATGTTATATTTTATCTTTATATATTAATAGAAAAATAAGGTCAAAACATGTTATATGGACACTACACACTTTCGAACTAGGTCATTTAAAATAGAAGGCAAAGAGTATATAGTTATGTCTTACATTGTTTTTGAGAATAGAATGAGTAAACTTGTAAAAAATGCTGAAAAAAGACATGTGCAACGATTCACATTTTCATAGTAAAACAACATGAATTGATTCAGTTATTAAAAATATCATCTAATAAAAAAAAATGGAGTGAATTGATTCTTCACGAGGATGTGAATCGATTCACATTGGCAGAGAATTCTCCTTTAAAAAGTGAATCAATTCATATGTTAACCTTAAACAGAGTGTGAATCGATTCATAACAAAAAAACAAATACAAGTCATTTTAACATAGTGAATTCTTCATCTTTGTCTACTTTGTTACCCCATTCTTATTTCGACCATATAAAGCATGAAATCCTACTAATTTCTTCAAGCTCAATATTGACGGGTACTGCATCAGCGGTACAAGGCTTTCAGACTACGGTGTCTTGTTAGGGACTCGAAGGAAATTTATGTTGGTGGTTTTTCATGTAACCTTTGCTTGATCTACGTTCGTCTTGGCAAACATTTAGGGCTTAGTCCATGGTTTGAAAATGGCTAGTAGGTTGGGCTTCTTTTATTTACTTATTGAAATAGATTTCCTTGTCGTGGTTAGCATGATCGTCTTTCATAGGACTCATAATTATGGGTGAAAATAGGCTAAGCTTTGTAAGGTTTAAGTCTGGCATGCGGTCTGTCATAGATTTATTTTTTAAGTCTGAATCTGACCTTCTGAAAGCTTATTAGCCTGTTTAAAATCATATTTTATATGAACATTTTTAAATTAACAATATGATATAAGTTTAAATAGACCAACAATAGATAAATTTAATTAAACTATGTTTTATAATCAACATGAATTTCTAAGAATTTAACTATATATTGTATCATATTTTAATTATAGTTTATAATAATACATTCAAGTATGCAAAAAATTAATGTATACTAATAAACTTAAATCGCTAAAAAAAAATTAACAAATTTATATTTTAATTAAAATTAACAAAATATATCATTTCTAAAGCGTTATTACACCACCGTTATTCTTAAAGCGTTACTTCTCATGAATCCAACAAGTTGAAAGTGTCAGATCAAACATATTAAATTAGAGTTAATCAATTATTGTTAGTTGATATCTAAAGTAGAAAGTTACAGTTACCCCGTAATAGTATAAATAAGGTAAAAAGCTACACTATTGTACCATCTTTTTATTCATTTCTATTATTGTAATGTCTCCTCAAAAACAAACAATACAGAATCTATTTTTCCATTACATCTTATCTATCTGCAACCCTGGAATCCTTCCATTTAATAAACAAAATATCTCAAAAGATGCCACTTAAAAAGTTAAAATAACATCATTCAACATTAACATATCAAATTTAACTTTAAATTCACTTCTATATCTCACTCAGATCAGAACTTCAGAGACCATGGATGAAGAGGCACGCATGGATCTACCTCATGAGTTGATGATTCAAATCCTTCTAAGGTTACCGGTGAAGTCTCTTATTCGTTTCAAATGCGTTTCTAAGTCTTGGTTTTCTCTTATCTCTGACACCAATTTTGCAAATTCACATTTTCAAATTACACACACTCCTAGAGTTTTATTCATATCAACATCAACTTGTGAAACTCGATCTATAGATTTTGAATCATCGCTTAACGACGATGTTTCTGTTTCTGCTTCGCTCAATCTTGATTTTCTGCTTCCTGAATCTTATCTAAATCTTGAAATTAAAGGCTCATGCAGAGGCTTTATATTTTTGCACTGTTATCCAAACAAATACCTCTGGAATCCATCTACTGGATTTCACAAACAAATACCTTTCTCTCCTTTTGGTTCCAGTTTATATGCAGAGTATTTCTATGGTTTTGGGTATGACCCTTCAACGGATGATTATTTGTTGGTTTCAATGCTCATTGATCCGGTTACTAATATTTCATCGCAATTGGAGTTTTTCTCGTTGAGAGGTAATACGTGGAAAGAAATTGAGATCGAGGGTAGTCATTTCCGTTATAGCAATCCCATTGAGGATGAGCAGCCTAAGCCGGGGTTGCTATTTAATGAGGCTATTCATTGGTTGGCTTATCGTCATGATTCACGTTTATTAAGGGATGTTATTGTTGTCTTTGATTTAATGGAAAGGAAACTTTTTGATATGGATTTGCCATATGAGTTTGACCATCAACTTGACTATTGTGGTTTGTGGGTATTTGGAGAATTTCTTAGTTTATGGGCTAAGGATTGTTATATTGATACAATTGAAATATGGGTGATGAAAGAATACAAAATGCCTTCTTCTTGGACTAAGACTCATGTTCTGTCTTTTGATAGTATGCCCACGGATTACTTTTCTCCATTGTGTTGTACAAAAAGTGGTGATATTATTGAAACGGATGGTGATACTGGATTAGTGAAGTCTGATGACAAAGGACAACTGCTTGAACATCTCTCCTTCCATAACGATTCACATGGATCCCATGTGGCTATATATACCGAGTCTCTGATTTCACTTCCTTGTGACGGTGAACAAGCTTAAGTCAAAGGACAGCCGATGATATTATTGGAACAGATGCTGGTAGTGGATTGGTGAAGTTCAATGACAAAGGACAGCTGCTAGAGCATCACTCCTACCGTAATGCTTCACGTGCATCTCAAGTGGCTATGTATACAAAGTCGCTGATTTCACTCCCGGGTGACCGTGAACAAGCTTAAGAAGAATGAGGTTGTGAAATATTCTCCTTCACCATTTTCTTGATATTTATAATTATCTTGTATTTTGTACCTTTGGATAGCTGCATTTATAGGGTAGTATGTGTTTCGTTGCGTTTGTAACATGAGCTGATGTAATATGTCATGAAATGTTTATTGGTCTCAATTGTGTGTAATATGTTTCTTGGAAATGTTGACAACTTTGTTTGTGTGATTCACTGTTATTTATGCATGTGTAACGATTGAGCTCTAATTTATGATGTGGTTGCTGCTTGAAATTGTTATATATGATAAAAAGACTGGCTTGTTTATGCATGTTGATCAAGATCATGATCAAAATCATAATTATGTCGTAATGGATACCACATATATTCCGCTTGAAGTTCTATCTCGCTGGTCCTATTATAGGTGCTGCGCAGAAGTTTTCCTTGCTTCCATCCTATAAACCCTTCAAAAGCAGCCAAATAACAACATAGTTTTTGGAAATTTTAGAAGACCCTCCAAAAAAGTTAATGAGCCATAGATTGAAGTCATTTAGCAATTTTTGAGGGAAAAGAAGAAAGTTTCAGGGCTTGTAAGTTCAATTTATATATTGATGAAAACTGGAGAATACTGAATGAAGGAAAATTTTGTCAATCTTTTTGAAACTTGCTACATTTTGCATACACAAGGCCTGAGATTCTGAATCAAATAAAGCTCCTGCTATTTGGAATTTGGACTCATACAGTATTACATTGACACATCAAAGTGATCAAACGGTTCAAAATGCTTTGCATTCATATCTCTTGTCTGGATACAAAATTGAGGAAATTTTGAAAATTCCTGAATTTTTGTGGTTTTTTTCCATCGACAAATTTGAGAGAATGATACAATTCTCAGCTTCTTCAGTGTGACTGCGCTCCTCACTCTTATGAGTTCTCTATCTGCACCATATGTCTCTTGTGCTTCGAATTTCTCATGTTTTCTGGTTGAATCATATCCGATTTTGTTCTAATGTTGGATTTGTTGACCATGTTACCTGATCTGCAATTTCTTGAATAGAAAAAAATAGCAATTGATTGATCTTTGTTTTTGTCTTAAACTATATTATACGTTTATTTTAAGTTATAATCTGTTTTGTTCAATTAATTTGTTTAGATTAGGGACTCCAATTTGATGATATTTCATTTCCAGAAAGTTGTAATATGAGTGTGATGCATGAATCCAAGCCTGGTTTGTAAAAATGTGTGGTCACTCTAGGTTCATTTTGTCCCTGATGAGCAAGGTAAGCTCATTTCTGCTTCAGTAGATGGGTTGATCTGCATATTTGATACCAGTGGAGATATCAATGGTGATGATCATCTAGAGTCAGTATGCTTGCTTGGGACTCAAATTCGATTTCCTTCAGTTGACTAACTTGTTAAAGGTCGGTACTATATTAAGGATTTTTTTTTTTTAACCTCTATTTGACTAACTTCTTATTCTTAGCTTTATGCATCTTGGTAATGGTAATAACCAAAGAGAACTAGAGCTAAAGCTTGATGTAGGTAATGCATTTGTGTAGATGCTACTTTCCTTTCATTTTGGTTTCATGCTATATCATATTTTGCTGTTGCAGACTATTTTAACCATTTAATAAATTAGATTTTAGATTGAGTCATGTGCTGTTAGATGTCATTTGATGTTTATAAGGACATTTTTACCGAGGTTTTCCCTCATTTCTCATGTTTATTAGGACAAGAGCAGAGCATATCATGTAGAATACCAATTGATTGTTTCAGTTTGTATTGTGTTTATAACGAACAGGGCAGCTCGTATCTGGAGATGCCGTTCTGTTCCTCGAGTAAGATAACCAACAAGGACTGGACCGACATGTTACAATTCATGACAATTGACAGGGGTAAGGATGGAGAATTGAGATTGGGCTCAATTGAAAATCTGCACTAAGTTTGCATCCCTCCCTCCCTGGCCAGTAATTCAGTCTTACTCACTGATGTAGTTAATGCATTGTCTAACATTCAATTTAATCCTGAGGTATTTTGTGGCTATTCTCTTTATACTTTCTTTAGTAGTTAATCAAGATAAATCGTTTGTTTCTATCTACAATTTGCAGTGTTATGTTTGGATAGGATGTCGTTCCACTTGTATGAACTAAGTGGAACTCAGTTTTTTTTTTTTAAGCAGCTCAAAATCCGATTCTTTGGTTTTTAACTAGTATAAAAACAGCTATTAAAAGTCATGAACTGGTTTTTAACTATTTAAAATTAGAGAATCAAATACTAAGGAGAAGAAAGAAGCAACAAACAAAAAACACATGAACCACATTAAAAACAACAAGAAACAAATTGACTTTTTTTTTTTTTTTTGGTAGATATACGAAATGGCAAAGCCATTATAAACTCACACA
This sequence comes from Medicago truncatula, assembly GCF_003473485.1. NCBI lineage: Eukaryota > Viridiplantae > Streptophyta > Magnoliopsida > Fabales > Fabaceae > Medicago > Medicago truncatula. The sequence continues at coordinate 54,330,048 of NC_053045.1, read as the reverse complement.
CACAAGTGGAGGTACCGGGGTTCGAACCCCGGTCATGGCATCCGGCCTAACAATTTTAACATTTTTGCCAGTTGAGCTAGGACTTCTGGATACAAATTGACTTTTTTATTTGTAAAATATAAGGAATTAGTTGTAGGCTTTCGTAGTGATAAACCAAAAAAATTAATTAAATATATATGACGATTGAACGCGTAAAATTAAAAAGATTATGAGTTTAATTGAGGATAATTATGAAATCTATCTAAAGGAATATTTTCTTATTTTCTTTATTATGGTAGTAGTAGTAGGGGGCCGTTTGTTATAGATTTAACAGAAATGGATTTTTTTTTTGTATTTCTAAAAATGGATTTTTTATAAATTTACTCAAAAAATAGTAGAAGTTATTTCAAACTCATTTGACATTTAAAAATGAGATTTCGATATTCATTAACTTAATACTCATTGTTAGAAATTTTACATAGTAAAAATCACATATTTTTTCAAAGTGACATCTTTCAAAAATAATTTTTAAGAAAAACTATTTTGGAGATGAAGAAGAAAAAAATAGAGGGAGAGGAATGAACAAAATGTACGTTTTTTTTTAATTTCATCCCTCTGCAATTTTGCGTTTTTGGTTTTGATCCCTCCTTTCTAACCACTCATCATCTCTCTTGACACATAAGCAAGCTTTTGCCAACTCACACTTTGCCGCGTGTGTCTCTGTCTGCCACCACAACGTTTTTGTAACGGGAGTTAATGGGAGGGACGAATTGCAAACGGCTAGTAACTTACAAGGATGATTTTGAAATAAAAAAAGATACAGGGACTATTTGCAAAAACATGCGAAATTACAGGGACGTTTGACATATTTAAACCTTTTTTTTATTCCAATTATACCATAGAGCAAATTTGATCATAAAAATGTTTTTTTTTTTAAGATCATAAGAATGTTATTTTGTTGTTATCATTTGAAAGATATGAATTTATATTATATTTTTTAAAAGATATTATATTTGTTATATTGTTGGTATCAATGGAAAAAGATAAGTATAATTTAATTTGTTACAATATAAAAATGCAAAATATATATTATCTATGCCTATAATTTTCATCAAAATTAAATTAATTTTAGGTTAATCAAAATTTTATAAAAATTATTGTTAATAATTTATATGTTAGCGAGAATAAATAGACAGTTCATATTGTATTATTTTCTCCAACAATATATAAAATAAGGTGTTCAGTTACAAAAATAATTATTCATTGCATAGTTTTCGGAAAAGAAAATGTAACATTTGTTAAGAAACAAATTTACATGTAACAAATCATAGTAATGTAATAGGTTTGCTCTCTTCCCATCCCAGGTGCGTCAAGATGGCAAAATTGATCACTGTGTTATCAATATTTCTAATTGTATTGATATCCAAATGCAATTCCTTGATGCCATTTTCAACTATACATTGTAAATCAATTATAACTGATATGATGGGGGAGTGTAAACCATATTACATGGACCACAATTCACCACCATATGATTCATGTTGTTCTGCTGTTGAATATATTATAACTACTTCTTACGGTTGCATTTGTGATATTAAATTGGAAGAAATCGACAATTTACCTTTCGATGCCACAAACACGGCCAACTTGCTTACTCTTTGTGGAGTATCCCTCCCCTGTCAAGGTAAATAATTAACTCTAACTCTTTTATCTTTTCTTGTTTTATGTATTGATAATTATGTTTACATTGTTTGATGCTAATAAGGTTAGTACCACTGCTCCATCCCTCGGTACGTAAACTATGCTTTTCTTTTATTAGGTATAGGGAGACACCAACCATTTATCTCTCGTCACTTATATGAATATTTTTAATTGTATTTTTATTTGTTGTCACACCAACATTAGTATTTGGATTAATCGCATAAAAAGAAAATCAGCCAACACAATGTTGAAAAGTTGACAACACTACTATTCACAAGGGGAAGGAACCCGAGATTGATTCTTAGAGTCTCCTATTTGAGAGATAGTCTACATGTGATAAAAAAAGTTAGTCAATGTTAACTTGAGTATTAGTTAATTCTTTTGGACCTTAGGAGATGATTGATTGGGTAAGATTGGCTATGACGACCAAATCAGCAAGGGGTTCAAGAGGGTAGGCGGCTATATCATGTATAAATGTATATATAGTGGATAAGTATGGTTTTAACTCATAGTCCTTTAGCTGGACAACTGTCCTTAAGGGGACGTGAATGACATTCAGAATGGTCACCTGCTATCGGAGCTTAGATTGAATCCAATCGCAGTCAGATTGAACCTTGAGTCAGTCCGAAACATTGGTTTTTATAAAAGAGCCAAAAGTCTAAGCTCGTAAAAAATTCCATGTTGCTTGAAAACATGTAAATCACTTTAAAACTAATCATGATTTCAATAATGTCAAAGTAGAAATAATTAATTGTTGAGATCAATTAATAGTTTTAACGAATTTATGCTTGTTATGTGATATTGTAGCCGATGCTCCTAAACCATATGCTTTAGAGAGTTTGTTTCCTAAAAGTCGAAGTTCATCAGAGCACCCTCCACAACGGAGTTCAAAGTCACTTTCAAGTTATGCTCCAAATTCTCCATTGTTAGTGCCAACATCAGCACCAATACAAGAGCCAAATGACATTGATGTATCAACGCCAAGACCAAATCAAGCACCAACACAGGCACCAAATGACAGCTCAAACAAAATAGTCAAACAAATTATGGAGATATTACTTTTCCTATTATTAATTGCGTTTACTTTTGCGATATTTGGTACCCTTTTTAATCTTCATGGGTGTGACGACGGGCGACATATGATTCCATTTTAAATCTTAACAAAGTGTTCTAGATTTATTTTGAATTCATGGTTGGTTATATGATTCAATTGCATTTTTTGTTATACCACTTATCTGTATTTAATTTCGGGAGAGCACTAACCCATTGTTGAATCCTTGTTTTTTCGGTTATTTTATTAAAGGAAAACTCCTTATGCTTATTTCTCTTTATTAATTTGGAAAAATGATTTAGTTTGTCTTGCTTTTTGGGTTGCAGTTAGTTGTGTTCTAGAAATGTCTATGTAAGTAAGAAAATAATGAAGAGTTATTTAGTTTGTCTTGCTTTTTGGGTTGCAGTTATTTCTCTTTTATGTATTGATGCTAATAAGGTTATTTCATGTTCATGATGCAGTGCATGTTAGTACCACTGCTCCATCCCCTGGTATGTTAGCAATGGAGAATTTGGTTTCCAGTTTGGCTCCTAAAAGTGAAAGTTCATCAGAACCCTCTCCACAACGGAGTTCAAAGTCACTTTCAAGTTATGCTCCAAATTCTCCATTGCTAATGCCAGCACCAGCACCGATACAAGAGCCAAACGACATAGATGTGTCAACACCAACACCAAATCAAGCGCCACATCGCAGTCCCAACATATTTATGGAGATATTACTTTGGCTAGTCATAATTGTGTTTGTTTTTGCTATAATTCATGCCACTATAACACACGTTAGAGAAACATCACAACCGATAGAGACGAACACGTCGACAACAAACATCAACATCATTTCTATAAATGTACATCATTAAATATGTTGTCATTCCGATCTCTTTCAATTTGTTGGATTTTGATATGATTTGAGTTTTTGGGATGTTGTTTTATTTGGTTAGAACATGAATGGTCTTCTTTTGATGTTAACGTGACATATTTGTTTTCAATTGCATTTTTTGTTAATACCATTTATGTCTGTATTTAGTTTTCGGTTATTTTTTATAAAAGGAAACTCCTTATGCTTGTTTCTCTTCATTAATTTGGAAAATGATTAGTTTATATTGCTTTTTGGGTTGCAGTTAGTTCTGTTTTCTAGAAATATGTCTATGTGAGTAAGAAAAGATTGAAATTATTAAAATAAGGGAAATACCAACTTCTGTTCTGACTTGTTCTTAGTTCTTACAATTTGGGACGTAAGTTATGAAACTAAATGTAAAAGTTTCAAAAGTAAAATAAAATTGGCATTCAATGTTTTAAAAGATTCAAAAGTTATATTTTAATATAAAACTATTATTAATGGTTCTGACTAACAAGTGCCCTTAGACACTTGTTAAGGATTCAAAAATACATCAAAGCAAAAGTCATAAAAATGGCATCAAGATAAATACCATAATTCCAATTCAAAATACTGAAGCAAACACTCAAGCAACCTCTGAAGCAAACCTAATAGTTAGAAATTCATCCTAAAATCCAAAGCATTTGACTGAAACAAATCTTAGACCCCTACTTTTTCTACCATAGTAGAAATATTGTTACTCCAATATCAATCTTCACAGATTTGAGATTAATACTGCAAGATGTTGTTGACCCTTTGGAAAATGGGAAAGGTCTCTTCAAATTAGGGGTATCCCAAGATTCATTTTCCAACTTCACTTGCTTTAGTTGATGACTCACCATTTAATTTAGTAACAGATTCAGGAATTGGGCATGGACTATTCAAATCAAGGGTCTCCTTAGATTCACCAATCATGTTCTACACTTCTGTACTTTTGCTTGATGATCCATTGGCCAAGCTATGATCAACTTCAGAAAATTTAGACAACAGGTCCTATATGAAATAAAGAGAAAGTATCAAATACAATATTAGAAAGAACGAATTAATACGAATGAATTAGATACAAAGTTACGTAAATTTTTGGAATTTACACCCTTAACATGTGAACATATTAATAAATGAATGTGAATATTTGTAATTAAATTACTATTTTGAACTTCTTAACATGTGCAAATTTGCACATGATAGAAAAACTATAATAATAATAACAAATCACTTGGTAAAGAAATATAATCAAAACCATATTCATAGCATCAAGCAGCTCAACACATGGTTTGTTAACCAAAGAAGTGACATCACGATCAAATAGAACTAAATCAGTCTCCTTGATTCCATCAAGAACACGCAACTTCAGACGATATCTAGAGCATGGTGAAAAACAAGTAAAAATCAGTATTTAATGATATGTAATCTTCGAAAATTATTAAGGTCAAAGTGTCATATTACCTTGGTGTGACTTTCGAAACAAGTTTGCAATTACCACAATATTACATATTTAAATCTGAAATGACCTTTGTTACAATTGCATGCTAAGTACCACCAATGCTCCCCTTCCACTGTCCCTCTTATGCTTCCAGGAACAACATAAACACATGTCTATATTGAAACTAAAAATCACAGTTTATTGTAAGTTCGGATTAGAGGACAGCTTGTGTGTGTGGGTTATGAATTGAATGATTGTCATAAAAAAAAACTACCTTTGTACACATTTTCAAGACTTGTAAAGTCCCTTTAGGAGTGAAATTAAGCATGTCTTCAGATTCAGTCAGGCTTGTAGGATCAATCAATTGAATCAATCCTTGATTATGATTTTCAGCAACAGCATTAGGATTACTCAAATAATACATCATGTTTGCAATAGGCTATACATTTATACTGTTAGACGGGTTTATATGTAATAGTAAAATCTATGTGTTGATTATCTTGCACGTAGTACATGTGCCTCTGGTATTTCTGGGTTAAATAACACTTTGGATGAGTTGATAGTATTCTGTAGAACAGGTTTGTCCGCGATATTGAGCATGTGGAAAAAAAAATCATTAAATGTAAATATTAAACTTACATTCATATTATAAATATTCTAGTTTAAAACACATACCATTCCAGACCTTGATTTTAGCAAATAGTACTGCAACAGCATTGACTGAATTACCAGGTCCAGAAGCAACAAATGAGTTTAGTATTTCGACATGGTTGCCAAACAAGATTCAAAATGAAAAATATTGATTAGTTGATCATAATGATATATAAAGAATATATTTAGTAATAAAAATATGCATGTATTGAACCTTACCCATATAACGACAATACAATTGAACTATTAGATTTATACTCCAAACCTCCTTCTGAAACAAAACTTTTATGTAAAAAGTTAAACAGAACAATTGCTTTTTATGTCAAATTATTCAACATTCACATCACATATCAAAACCCTACATTATCATTGCACAACGAAATGCATCTCTCTTATTCCTTCCATTTTCGGTAAAAACTTGGGGTATAGGTGCTACCCCCACTCTCTCTAATGGTGTCATTCCTAATCCTGTCATGTCTGATCTTACTACTCATCCAACGCAACATCCTCATCTTTACTACACTTACTTGATTCTCGTGTTGACTCTTAACCGCCCAACACTTCGGACCATACAACATCGCCGGCCGGTCTTACTGTTGTCCGATAGAACTTTCCTTTCAACTTAAGCGGTACGTTCTTATCGCACAAAACACCTGAGACTCTTCTCCATTTCAACCACCCAGCTTGGGGTACGATATGATCTCCAACTTTCACCTCCAAGGTAGACCTACTTCTCCTTCCACTGAAGTTACATTCCATATACTCCATCTTGCTTCTACTCAAGCAGAAACCATACATCTCGGTGCTAACTCTTGGATGTGTTCCGTCAGTACATCCAAAACTAAAATAAAAAGATAAGGACTTAGGGTTGGCCCTTGGTGCAATCCTATTGTTATGGGAAAATCTTCAGTAGCCCCAGCTTGTATCCTCACACTAGTCGAAGCTCCCTAATACATATCCTTGATAGCCCTAATATAGGTAATCCTAACCCCTTTCTTCTCCAGGGTTTTCCACAAAATCTCTCTAGGAACTCTATCATACCCCTTTTCCAAATCAATAAAAACAAAGTGTAAGTCTTTTTTATCCATCCCATATCTCTCCATCAAGCGTCAAAGTAAGTAGATCACTTCCATAGTCGACCTCACATGCATAAAACCAAACTGGTTATCCGTAACTCGAGTCTCCTTTCTTAGTCTTCGTTCAATCACCCTTTCCCATAACTTCATCACCCTTTCCCATAACTTCATGGCATGACTCATTAGCTTAATTCCCATATAATTCGCACAACTTTGTATATACCCCTTGTTCTTATAGATTAGAATTAAAGTGTTTCGTCTCCACTCGTCCGACAAATTAAATTTGAAAATAAAATCAATGTTAAAACAATATTATCCTAAAAAAACACTATTAACATAAATAAAATCAATTCTAAAAACACTATTACATTTAATTTTCTCTCTCTTCCATTTTTTTCATAATCAATAGCCAATGAAAATTATTTTAACATCTTCCTATAAAAATTTATTCCAAAGAAAACACAAAAAACTAAACTCCAAATTCTTATGTTTTAGTTTTCTTAATAAGTGTGATTTTTTTTTTTTTTTTTGCTTGCAATTTGGGAGGGATGGGGTATATAAATATATAAATAAAACGAAGGTGAAAAACAGAGTATTAAATGAAAGCCAAAAAAACATAAAAAAAACGTGTACCCATAACATAAGAGGTGATACAGGAAAAAAGAATGACTAGAAAAATTAATTAATCTAATCAAACTGGAAAAATTACAAAAAATTGTGTTAATTTGTAGTTATTTTATTTTATTTTTTTAGGAAATGTTAATTTGTAGTTTAATAGATCAATTAAATGAATCACATACATAAAAAACTTAGAGCATCTTCTCTTAGTTGACAATTTTATTATTTTTTTATTCAATTGAGTAATCAACACTTCTACCAAATAATCAACACTTCTTATTTTTTTCTCTTTTTATTCATTCAATTTTTCTCTTCTACTAAATAACTTAAACTACTCAATTTCTCATTTATTTCTCTATTCTCTCACTCTCTCATCTATTTTTCTCTTCACAACTTAATAACTTATCATCACAATCAAACAAAGTGAGTGTTAAGAAGAATTAAAATAAAATAAGGGCAGTTTAGTATTTTTTATATTTAAAATAGAATAAGTGCAGTTTAATCTTTTTATATGTTGGTTGACAATTTTATTATTTTTTTTATTCAAATAATTAAGTAAAAAATAATTTTCAATTTGTCCTAATTCTAATTTCCAATTGATTTATTTATTAGAATCTAAAATAACAATAATAAACTTATCTGTTCTTAAAAAAAAAAAAGAGTTTAATTGGAGTGCTCTGACAGTGTAAAGTATATTTAGATGAAGTTCACCCCCAAAATTGTTCGATTTACTCTGAGAATTTGATTTGACTTACGGTTTGTTAGATGAATTAGAGTGGGGTTATAATTTTGGTTTTCATTTAATACTCTGTTTTTCACATTCGTTTTGTGGAAAGCCTTTTTATTCTGTTAATAATTTGAGTGCAATTTTCACCTTCGTTTTTGTTTTACTTCTCCCACACCACACCACCCTTCTTCCTCCTTCCTGTCACACGTTTCCATCTTCTCCCAACTAACTTCATTTTCTCTTCCTTTATTCAATCAACATTTTCCAAAACAGATAACCATATCCTATAGCACTCACTGAAACAGATCCAAGGCACATAAACCCTTATCCCCAATTTAATTTTTCTGTTTTTTATTCCTCATACTAATTATGCAATTTGTTGTTGTGCAGCTGGTTCTCATGATAAATCCGAGAAGGAGAAGAAGAATAATGATTTTGGTGCGTGTACTAATTGTTTTTAATTCTCCACATCCTTCTTCCTCCTTTCTGTCATAACCCTTATTCCCAATTCTAACCAAAATTAATAATCAATTATATAACTGCAGATACTCCAGTCTCTAAATCTGTTTGTGCCCACCTGGTAATCCTTTTATTCCAATATATTAAAAATGTTTATTATTCCTCGCAGGAACATCATCTACAGGTATCTTTCAATTCCTATTTCTTTGCAAACTTTCTATTGTTTTGTTGATTTGACCTTTTCATCATTGAACGCTTATGTATATTGTCTAAACATTTTACAGATCATGGACGTTTGTTTTAGCTTTTATAGCTCTAATCAGTGTTCACATAACTCCAATTTATATGGCTTTTTTGAGCAAGTCCGCGCTTTCAGTATTGGATGTCATTATGAATGTCATTTTTTTCATGGATTGGGTTCTTGGGTTCTTCGTTGCTCACGAGGACAGTACCACACATGCACAAATGGCTAGGAACTATCTTTTAAGGAGTTATGGAATCCCCGACTTCGTTTCTTTAATTCCTGTACAACTATTCCTATGGCCATCCAGTAATGTGGTATACCTCAACATGGTATACATCATATTCATCGTAGTTCGCCTTTGGCGTTTCAGGAGAGTTATAGTTTCGATTTCATGGTAAGGGGTTTACATAATATAATTTTATAATTATCAGCTGTTTTTGAGATTTTTATGACTGAGTAGTATCGCATTAGAGATAGAGGAAGACTTGAAGAAAAAATATAAGAGAAACTATTAAAAAAGATTTAGAGATTAATGGGTTGGATACTATGAAGCACAGATACGGACACGACACGGACACCGACACAACTAGTTTTTTAAGAAAATCACACAACTCGGTGTAATTGTATGTGTCGGTGTCAGACACGACACGTGTCCCAGTGTCGGACACGTGTCGTGTCCAACACCGATACGACACCGTCAAATATAATTACACGATTTTCTCAAATTATTAGCGGTGTAGGCGTGTTGGTGTTTGTATCGTGTCCAGTGTCCGTATCCGTGCTTCATAGGTTGGATATAAATATAAATTATGATAAAGAAATAACCACGTACAATGGTTAACCGGATAAACACACTTTATGGTTGCCTCACAAAAGGCTCTAATTACCATGTTGAATAAGAGAGAACATAGAGACATGATGAAAACCGTGACTGAATAGCATTACAAAAGGTCTATTATATAGGAGATTATACACTTAATTACAAAGAGAATATTCTACGTACTATGTTGTGCTTAGTTTAGAGAGTAAGCTAGAATATATTTACAACGTAGATATAATTTACTATTTAGTTAGATATCAACAATTATGATTAGAATCAGTTATGAAATTGAGTTTTTATTTGTTGATTATTCTCTATTTATCATGATAAATTTGGTTCTCTTTTTTTTCTCTAATATTCTCCTGTATATAAAATCCTGCCAAAGCCGGTCCCAAGCCCGGGTAAAAGGAGAAGGTTGTGTTAGGCCTCGACAACCAACGTAAAACTTTGTCGAATCTCTATGACATGGACCAAATACGAAATAGTGTGATTGCTAGGTCGTTGCCCGGAAGCAACGCGCTGTATAGCTCAAGTATAGTGTCAAATGAGCAAGGGCCGCTGCATCGCCGCCTGGATGTAGTGAAAAATAAGCAAGAGTTCCCACATCTTCTTGAACGGGTGCGGGTAAAGAAGCTAGTTCATGAGTAGGATTTGTTTTGGAACACGGAATATAGGTAATCTTACGGGTAAATCTATGGAAGTAGTAGACACAATGATTAGGAGAAGGATAAATTATATGTGCCTACAAGAAACTAAGTGGGTGGGGAAAAAGGAGAAAGAATTAGATAATTCAGGATTTAAGCTTTGGTACACTAGCGTAGTTAGATCGAGAAATGGGGTAGGCATCATTGTGGATAAGGAGTAGAAGAAAGATATTGTGGATGTTAAAAGTATAGGAGATCGGATTGCCCTAAAGTTTGTAGTGGAACAAGACACCTTTAACGTAATTAGCGCTTAAGATCGGATTATCGTGTGTCTTCTAATATAGGATATGAATATCGAGCCACTAAACTAAACGATAGTTTATCCATTTTACATTATATCTTTAGTTTATGACAAAAAATTATTTTTTGTACAGGTTGGAGGCAAAAAATCCAAAATGGTTTGAATGGACTCCGTTTATAAAGTTTATCTGGGTAAGCATCTGACATGTTATGTTTATAACATTCTAAAATAAAATGTAGATTTAATGACACGAAGACTAACAATATAAGTGATTTTATATAGGTTATCCTTTTAAATATGCACATGTGGGGGTGTATATATTATCTTATTGCTTCAATAGACCCTGATGAAGGAATGTCATGGACTAGTGGAAAGAAAGATTTCTTCAAGCAGACGTTCAAAACAAAATATGTGACCTCCACGTATTTTGCAATGACCATATATTCAACAGTTGGTTTTGGAGATTATCATGCCTGCAGTGTTGCAGAGATGATCACTTGTATGATCAACATGATAACAAATACGGGGTTAAGTGCACAAGTGCTCGAACAGTTTATAGAGTTGGTCAACGAAAGGAGAAGGCGCAAGAAGAAATCTGTGAGTAAAACTTTTATAATTTTCACCAATTTTTAGTTAAACTGCAATTTAGTTCGTAGCTTCATTAACAATGTAGTGCAAGGGCCGGGAATCGAACCTCAAATTTCTCATTTCTCCACACTTGTCGTGTGTAACTCTAACCATTAGACTATTTGACAAAAAAAAGTTGAGCATATGTAGTGTACATGTCTACATAGTTGTAGAACTGGAAAATAATTTTCTAAATATTGTTTCAAATGGTTTTTTTGGCTTAAATATACTTTTGATCTCTTAACTTTTAAAAAGTTATGAATTTTGCCCACTATAAAAAAAATAACGCGAGGCCAAAATTACTTTTTTTTTTTTTTTAAGATATGGGGTAAAAGAGCATATTTTCCTACAAACAGAGGGTTAAAATTGCTTTTTTTTTTACAACTTTTTGTAAAGTTAGGGGGCAAAATTGTTTTTTTAAAGGGGCCAAAATCACAACTTTTTAAAAATTAAAGGGTAAAAAATGTATTATATCGTAAGTAGTTTAGAGACTTTTAAGTGTTAATATAGGCTCTAGAAATTAGCTTGATGTGCAAATGACGGATTTATCAGAGCTCTCAAAGCTAGGAGGTTGACTCAAAGACTTCCTCCTCAAGTGTCCCGTTTAGGAAAGCATTGTTTTGTCCAGTTTTTGTTGCCAACCTATGGAGAGTGAAAGAGTCAATATAGTTGTGACAATTACATGGGTTGAAAACTGATGAAAAAGCCTCGGTGTAATCATAATCATACCTCTGATGAAAACCCTTCAACTATGTTGCATTCTTTAATATAGAATTATATTCATCATCCATAGCAGAACCAAGTAGGGTGTGACAGGGCATGATTGAGGTGAGATATTGGAGCCACATAAGATGAGTTTCAAGGAGTGGTTGTTGGATTGATAGTGGCTACACATAGCTTGAGAATTCTATAAGGTCAAGCTTTGTGGCATAGGAGCAAAGTTTCAATCTCCTCCGTGGAGTCAAATTTGCCACTAATGAGAGAAATTGTGGACTCGCCTATAGCATTGATTAAACTGATTAGAGACTGAGTATTTGATAGGAATTCAAAAACAGTTTTTGCATGTATCTAACCTAGTGCTTCGAATATCTGAGCAAAGCTGGCAAAGTTTACATGAGTATGTTGCTGAAAGTAGGCATGAACCTTGTCCCAAAGGATCCACGTGTGCTTACAACCAATCTTGTGTGTGAGCATCTCTTTAGTCACAGTAAGTTGAAGCCAAGACAGTGGATTTTAGAAATCCGAATAACTTACATTTCTAAAATCCAAAATTCCCCAAATTGTTAAAAGTTAAATAACTTAAGGACAAGTTAGATCATCTTTTTCCTATTATTGGTGAATGAATTTTTTTCCATCTTTCTATTTTGCACTGCGTTCTTAACAATTAATAATAATAATAATAATAATAATAATAATAATAAGGCTATTAATCTGGATTGCTTTGTATTTGTATTTGTATTTGTATTTGTACTTGTATTTGTATTTGTATTTGTACCCCAAACCAAGCTATATAGGTTTTTACTAGACTATGCTTTAGCTCTACTTATTCCGATGTTGCGACATGCCTTCCAATTTCAGTTTTTGTGGGATTTTAGACCCATAAATTTCCTCTAAAAGATCCGTTCTTCTTTAACCGTCTGATCTAATAGAATGGTAGATAGTCTTCACTGTATTTTCCCCGTCTATTGAATGGGCCGGCCCCGTTCGACTGTGAATGGATTGAACATGGGTTAAGACTTAAGATTAGATATGAGTTTTATTAAGTTCCTTACCTACCTATCCTATCAGCTCACACTTAACCACAGAGTTTCAGCAATGTGGGCTCTATTTGCTTCGCAGCGGGATACATGAGCAGCCAATATACCAAATAGGCCTCAGCCCTCTTTTTGAGGTCCAGACTAACTATTTTAAACTTATATAAGACATAGGTCTCTAGGTCCATGATTAAATCTATCCGTTCCTTGCAAAATTCATGGCCCAACTTTTTTGATCTTCATAATTATAGTTTAACATAGAAATAGCAGGACAAGTATGTACCTTCCATATCTCGCAGCGAAAAGGTTAAATTAGAAGCTGGTGCATCCTGGTTTTGCATTAAAAGGTTAAATCAAAACATTAAATTAGAAGGGAAAAATATAATAGGAAAAAGAGGATCTAAAAGAGAAAAAAATTCATCCACCAATAATAGGAAAAAGATGATCTAACTTGTCCTTAAGTTATTTAACTTTTAACAATTTGGGGAATTTTGGATTTTAGAAATGTAAGTTATTCGGATTTCTAAAATCCACTGTCTTGGCTTCAACTTACTGTGACTAAAGAGATGCTCACACACAAGATTGGTTGTAAGCACACGTGGATCCTTTGGGACAAGGTTCATGCCTACTTTCAGCAACATACTCATGTAAACTTTGCCAGCTTTGCTCAGATATTCGAAGCACTAGGTTAGATACATGCAAAAACTGTTTTTGAATTCCTATCAAATACTCAGTCTCTAATCAATGCTATAGGCGAGTCCACAATTTCTCTCATTAGTGGCAAATTTGACTCCACAGAGGAGATTGAAACTCTGCTCCTATGCCACAAAGCTTGACCTTATAGAATTCTCAAGCTATGTGTAGCCACTATCAATCCAACAACCACTCCTTGAAACTCATCTTATGTGGCTCCAATATCTCACCTCAATCATGCCCTGTCACACCCTACTTGGTTCTGCTATGGATGATGAATATAATTCTATATTAAAGAATGCAACATAGTTGAAGGGTTTTCATCAGAGGTATGGTTATGATTACACCGAGGCTTTTTCATCAGTTTTCAACCCATGTAATTGTCACAACTATATTGACTCTTTCACTCTCCAAAGGTTGGCAACAAAAACTGGACAAAACAATGCTTTCCTAAACGGGACACTTGAGGAGGAAGTCTTTGAGTCAACCTCCTAGCTTTGAGAGCTCTGATAAATCCGTCATTTGCACATCAAGCTAATTTCTAGAGCCTATATTAACACTTAAAAGTCTCTAAACTACTTACGATATAATACATTTTTTACCCTTTAATTTTTAAAAAGTTGTGATTTTGGCCCCTTTAAAAAAACAATTTTGCCCCCTAACTTTACAAAAAGTTGTAAAAAAAAAAAGCAATTTTAACCCTCTGTTTGTAGGAAAATATGCTCTTTTACCCCATATCTTAAAAAAAAAAAAAAAAGTAATTTTGGCCTCGCGTTATTTTTTTTATAGTGGGCAAAATTCATAACTTTTTAAAAGTTAAGAGATCAAAAGTATATTTAAGCCAAAAAAACCATTTGAAACAATATTTAGAAAATTATTTTCCAGTTCTACAACTATGTAGACATGTACACTACATATGCTCAACTTTTTTTTGTCAAATAGTCTAATGGTTAGAGTTACACACGACAAGTGTGGAGAAATGAGAAATTTGAGGTTCGATTCCCGGCCCTTGCACTACATTGTTAATGAAGCTACGAACTAAATTGCAGTTTAACTAAAAATTGGTGAAAATTATAAAAGTTTTACTCACAGATTTCTTCTTGCGCCTTCTCCTTTCGTTGACCAACTCTATAAACTGTTCGAGCACTTGTGCACTTAACCCCGTATTTGTTATCATGTTGATCATACAAGTGATCATCTCTGCAACACTGCAGGCATGATAATCTCCAAAACCAACTGTTGAATATATGGTCATTGCAAAATACGTGGAGGTCACATATTTTGTTTTGAACGTCTGCTTGAAGAAATCTTTCTTTCCACTAGTCCATGACATTCCTTCATCAGGGTCTATTGAAGCAATAAGATAATATATACACCCCCACATGTGCATATTTAAAAGGATAACCTATATAAAATCACTTATATTGTTAGTCTTCGTGTCATTAAATCTACATTTTATTTTAGAATGTTATAAACATAACATGTCAGATGCTTACCCAGATAAACTTTATAAACGGAGTCCATTCAAACCATTTTGGATTTTTTGCCTCCAACCTGTACAAAAAATAATTTTTTGTCATAAACTAAAGATATAATGTAAAATGGATAAACTATCGTTTAGTTTAGTGGCTCGATATTCATATCCTATATTAGAAGACACACGATAATCCGATCTTAAGCGCTAATTACGTTAAAGGTGTCTTGTTCCACTACAAACTTTAGGGCAATCCGATCTCCTATACTTTTAACATCCACAATATCTTTCTTCTACTCCTTATCCACAATGATGCCTACCCCATTTCTCGATCTAACTACGCTAGTGTACCAAAGCTTAAATCCTGAATTATCTAATTCTTTCTCCTTTTTCCCCACCCACTTAGTTTCTTGTAGGCACATATAATTTATCCTTCTCCTAATCATTGTGTCTACTACTTCCATAGATTTACCCGTAAGATTACCTATATTCCGTGTTCCAAAACAAATCCTACTCATGAACTAGCTTCTTTACCCACACCCGTTCAAGAAGATGTGGGAACTCTTGCTTATTTTTCACTACATCCAGGCGGCGATGCAGCGGCCCTTGCTCATTTGACACTATACTTGAGCTATACAGCGCGTTGCTTCCGGGCAACGACCTAGCAATCACACTATTTCGTATTTGGTCCATGTCATAGAGATTCGACAAAGTTTTACGTTGGTTGTCGAGGCTTAACACAACCTTCTCCTTTTACCCGGGCTTGGGACCGGCTTTGGCAGGATTTTATATACAGGAGAATATTAGAGAAAAAAAAGAGAACCAAATTTATCATGATAAATAGAGAATAATCAACAAATAAAAACTCAATTTCATAACTGATTCTAATCATAATTGTTGATATCTAACTAAATAGTAAATTATATCTACGTTGTAAATATATTCTAGCTTACTCTCTAAACTAAGCACAACATAGTACGTAGAATATTCTCTTTGTAATTAAGTGTATAATCTCCTATATAATAGACCTTTTGTAATGCTATTCAGTCACGGTTTTCATCATGTCTCTATGTTCTCTCTTATTCAACATGGTAATTAGAGCCTTTTGTGAGGCAACCATAAAGTGTGTTTATCCGGTTAACCATTGTACGTGGTTATTTCTTTATCATAATTTATATTTATATCCAACCTATGAAGCACGGATACGGACACTGGACACGATACAAACACCAACACGCCTACACCGCTAATAATTTGAGAAAATCGTGTAATTATATGTGACGGTGTCGTATCGGTGTTGGACACGACACGTGTCCGACACTGGGACACATGTCGTGTCTGACACCGACACATACAATTACACCGAGTTGTGTGATTTTCTTAAAAAACTAGTTGTGTCGGTGTCCGTGTCGTGTCCGTATCTGTGCTTCATAGTATCCAACCCATTAATCTCTAAATCTTTTTTAATAGTTTCTCTTATATTTTTTCTTCAAGTCTTCCTCTATCTCTAATGCGATACTACTCAGTCATAAAAATCTCAAAAACAGCTGATAATTATAAAATTATATTATGTAAACCCCTTACCATGAAATCGAAACTATAACTCTCCTGAAACGCCAAAGGCGAACTACGATGAATATGATGTATACCACATTACTGGATGGCCATAGGAATAGTTGTACAGGAATTAAAGAAACGAAGTCGGGGATTCCATAACTCCTTAAAAGATAGTTCCTAGCCATTTGTGCATGTGTGGTACTGTCCTCGTGAGCAACGAAGAACCCAAGAACCCAATCCATGAAAAAAATGACATTCATAATGACATCCAATACTGAAAGCGCGGACTTGCTCAAGAAAGCCATATAAATTGGAGTTATGTGAACACTGATTAGAGCTATAAAAGCTAAAACAAACGTCCATGATCTGTAAAAAGTTTAGACAATATACATAAGCGTTCAATGATGAAAAGGTCAAATCAACAAAACAATAGAAAGTTTGCAAAGAAATAGGAATTGAAAGATACCTGTAGATGATGTTCCTGCGAGGAATAATAAACATTCTTAATATATTGGAATAAAAGGATTACCAGGTGGGCACAAACAGATTTAGAGACTGGAGTATCTGCAGTTATATAATTGATTATTAATTTTGGTTAGAATTGGGAATAAGGGTTATGACAGAAAGGAGGAAGAAGGATGTGGAGAATTAAAAACAATTAGTACACGCACCAAAATCATTATTCTTCTTCTCCTTCTCGGATTTATCATGAGAACCAGCTGCACAACAACAAATTGCATAATTAGTATGAGGAATAAAAAACAGAAAAATTAAATTGGGAATAAAAAGAGAAAAAAATAAGAAGTGTTGATTATTTGGTAGAAGTGTTGATTACTCAATTGAATAAAAAAATAATAAAATTGTCAACCAAGAGAAGATGCTCTAAGTTTTTTATGTATGTGATTCATTTAATTGATCTATTAAACTACAAATTAACATTTCCTAAAAAAATAAAATAAAAAAACTACAAATTAACACAATTTTTTGTAATTTTTCCAGTTTGATTAGATTAATTAATTTTTCTAGTCATTCTTTTTTCCTGTATCACCTCTAACTCTCTCAAAACAAACAGGTTGTAAGACTAAACTACCTTCGTTTTTGTTTTACTTTTTATTCCCAATTTAATTTTTCTGTTTTTTATTCCTCATACTAATTATGCAATTTGTTGTTGTGCAGCTGGTTCTCATGATAAATCCGAGAAGGAGAAGAAGAATAATGATTTTGGTGCGTGTACTAATTGTTTTTAATTCTCCACATCCTTCTTCCTCCTTTCTGTCATAACCCTTATTCCCAATTCTAACCAAAATTAATAATCAATTATATAACTGCAGATACTTCAGTCTCTAAATCTGTTTGTGCCCACCTGGTAATCCTTTTATTCCAATATATATATGCATGTTTTTCAATTTTAGAAAATAAACTTTGATTTTTATATTGTGATTGTTGTGTTTTTCGTTTTGCAGGAAGCTGGTATTCGAAACATGCATAATTCTTGCTTTATGAATGCAATTTTCCAGGCATTTATTCATACTCCGCACCTGTATCATGGTCTTGGTAATTTCCAGCATCGTCCATGTAAGCATTTTAATAAGTAATACTTGTTTGATACTCCACAACTTCTATAACTGATCTATATTATATGGAAATTGTTTAATTTGATTTTCAGGTAGTCACAACGGTTTCTGCTTTATGTGTGCTTTCCAAGACCTCTTTATCGAAGCCTTGAGTCCTTCTCGATCCATAGTTATTCCTTCCAAACTTTTTGAAAACTTGAAACGTATCCTTTTTTTCTATCAGTGTTGTTAATTGTGAAGATTTATCTATTTTTAAATTGAATGGTTTGTGAATTGTGATCCTTGACATAAATGGTAACAGGTTTCAGGAGTACTTTTGTAAAAGGTCATCATGAGGATCCTCACGAGTTTATGCAGTCAGCTCTGTATCATCTGCGAAAATACTTCCCAAATTTCAATAATTTAATCAATCAAATATTTGGGGTCGTTTTTGTTAACAAAGTATGATGCACGTTAATTCTATTTTTTCCCTGTTAACAAAGGTTTTAAATTATATGGTAATATATATATATATATATATATATGGACAGCATTTTAGATAAGTATGGCTGAGCCTGCCTCGATTGTAATCGTGTAGTTGCAAATAGAATATTGTGGTTGAGAACTGAAATTTAAAACTTTGCCTCTTTGTGTTTTTTTTTATTCTCAGATGATTTTAATTATATACTTTTTTATATTTGTTTTTTCAGCTTCAATGCCATTGTGGTTGCTTTGCTGATGATAAATTTGGGACGGAGTTTGAGTTGAGTTTAAACATTACCGTCCCAGATCGCATAGAAAACATTCAAATGGCTCTGAATAATTACTTTGAGAAAGTACGGGTGAAAAGATATTGTAGTTTCTGCAAAAAATATAACTTCAGTGATAAATGGTTGCTGCTTACCGAACCACCTTTAGTTGCTATAATTCACTTAAAAAGGTTTGGCAACAATGAATGGAAGATTGCGAAGCCTGTTTCTTTCTCCATGGAATTGGACTTGAAGCCATATAGTACTGGCAGTGACAATGTAAGTTTGGAGTTCATTTTACACTTTCATACTTTTTTTTTCTTCAAGTTTTTGGCATACAGCTTTTTAAATTTTGTTTACATTACATACATTTATATTGCGGAAAAATAAGGCTTATGCGTTAGAAATTAAAATTTTGATATCGTTGCAAAGACCTTAAAATCCTTCATGTTGCAGCCACAATCATATTTGTGGACTGCAATTTAAAACCACGAATTTGATCTCCATTTGATTTCCATATTGTTTGATTCATTTTTTATTTAACAGGTCTCTTGGAAATATGATCTATATGCGATGGTTCATCATAAAGGAGATGTAATTGCTGAGGGGCATTTTGTTTGTTATGTTCGTAGTGATACAGGTCAATGGTACTTGATGGACGACGCTGTGGTACAATATAATGGAAAATTCTTTCTATAAAAAGTAATAGTATAATGGACCAGACTTAGATGTGGTGTCATATAACAACAAAATTGATTCCTTTTCAGGTAATTAAAGCTGATGAAGCAGAAGTCTTAAGCAAAGAAGCATACCTTTTGTTCTATTTACGGAAAGGTACACCCAGGTTCTCTAGTCTTGTGGAAAATTAAGGAAGAGTTACCAAATAAAAAAGTGAGTGACAGGGATGAAGAATGTGATTCTGTATTGAAAGACGTTTTTTACATTGATTTGTAGCTAGTGTCATGTTCAATAGAAATTCAGTTAATGAGATAGTATGGTCAATTTTAAGGTCCCCTATCCCTAAAAGAGTAAACTACCCTTGTTTTTGTTTTTAATTCTGCCACATCCTTCTTCCTCTTTTCTGTCATACGTTCCATCTTCTCCCAACTTAACTTCATTTTCTCTTCCTTTGTCCAATCAACATTTTCCAAAACAGATAAACATATTTTTTTAGCACTCATCGAAACAAATCAAAGCCACATAAACCCTTATCCCCAATTTTATTTTTCTGTTTTTTATTCCTCGTACTAATTATGCAATTTGTTGTTGTGCAGATGGTTCTCATGATAAACCCAAGAAGGAGACTAATTCTAAACCCAAGGAGAAGGAGAATTATTTTGGTGCGTCTAGTAATTGTTTTTGTTTTTAATTCTCCCACATCCTTCTTCCTCCTTTCTGTCATACGTGCACATAAACCCTTAATCATAATTCTAGACCAAAACTAATAATCCATAATATAACTGCAGGTTCTCGAGTCTCCGAATTTGTTTGTGCCCACCCGGTAATCCGTTTTATTATAATATATATGCATGATTTTCAATTTTAGAAAATAAAATTTGATTTTTAAATTGTGATTATTGTGTTTTTTGTTTCGCATGGAGCTGGAATCATAAACATAAATAATTTTTGTTTTATGAATGCTATTTTCCAGATATTTACTTATACTATGCCACTGTATCATGGTCTTCCTGATTTACAACATCCTCGTCCATGTAAGCATTTTAATTTATCAATTTGTTCCTTTATTGTTTTAAGAGCAACGCTATATTAAAAAAAAAAAAAAACGGAACAAAATACATCACTTCTAATTTGAAAGGGTTCCATCTTATAATTCAAAAAGATGAAATCAACTTAATAAGTAAGTGATGATGAATTGAAAGGAAAAAAGAGATAGAGAGCAAAGTTAATTGAATGTGTGGGTTTTGCGGAGCCAACCACGTCATTTTTCGCTTTCGAGGGTTGTTAGCTTCGTAAAACTTAGCATTTCTCTTGTTTTAATATCACGATTTTGATTTTTAGAATTTGAAATTGTTTAATTTGATTTGCAGGTGGTCACAACGGTTTCTTCTTTTTATGTGCGTTTCAAGACCTTTTTATCAATGCGCTGCATCCTTCTGGTTCCACAGTTGTTTCTCCTTTAGAGCTTTTTCGAAAATTGCAACGTATCCTTTTTTTTTTTTTTTTTCTTTCTTTCTATTAGTGATGTTAATTGTGTAAATTTATCTATTTTTAAATTGCATGGTTTGTGAATTGTGATCCTTGACATGTATGGTAACAGAGTTCAAGCGTACTTTTGTAACGGGTGATCATGAGGATCCTCACGAGTATATGTTGTCTGGCTTGATTCAACTGCAATCATACTTCCCATATTTCAATAATTTAATCAGACAAATATTTGGGGCCGTTATTGTTTCCAAAGTATGATGCCCGATAATTCTATTTTTTCCCTTGTAGTTTATTAGTGAATAGTTAAATTAGTTTTCTCCCATTCCTAAGGTTTTAAATTATGGTCAGCGTTTATTGGTAAAACAAACAAATATGGACAGCATTTACATTGCACAGTGTTTTAAAATAATGTCTAGAACCACAAGGTTTTGTTAAGCACATTTGACTGTGATTCTTTGCATTCTCAAATTTTTACAATGGTCAAAACTATAATTACAATTATTATGATTTAAAACTCTTACCATGACATTGTGGATATTGAAGAAAATTATGCAGATTTTAAAACCTTGCTTCTTTGTGCTTTTTTTATTCTCAGATTATTTTACTTATATACTTTTTTATATTTGTATTTTTCAGGTTCTATCTCGCTCTTGTCGTTGCTCTGCTGATGATGCTGAGGACATATCTGTGGAAAAGCTTGACCTGAGTTTAAACATAAACGGCCCAGATAACATAGATAACATTCAAAAGGCTCTGGTATCTTACTTCGAGGTAAAACAGGAGAAAGTATATTGTGGGATCTGCAAAGAAGAAAGAACCGACGAGAAACAGTTTGTGCTTAACGAAGCACCTTTAGTTTCTATAGTTCACTTACAAAGGTTTGACAGTCATAACCGGAAGATTGTGACGCATGTTGCTTTCTCCATGGAGTTGGACTTGCAACCTTATACTAATGACGCTGACGATGTAAGTTTTGAATTCATTTTACACTTCAATACGTTTTTTCTCTTCCAGTTTTTGGCATGCAGGTATTCCAATTGCGTTCCAATCATGGTTTTAAATTCCTTCATGTTGCAGCCACAATCGCATTTGTGGACCGCAATTTAAAACCACGGTTTTGATCTCCATTTGATTTCCATATTGTTTGACTCGTTTTTGATTTAACAGGTCCCTTGGAAATACGATCTATATGCGATGGTTGAGCATATAGGAGATTCACCTGATTCGGGGAATTGGGTTTTCTATATTCGTTCTGCTTCAGGTCAATGGCTTTTGATGAATGACACTGAGGTATAAATATAATGGAAAATTCTGTCTATAGGCTACCCCTATTTACTTATGTATATAGTTTCTATTTGAAAATAAAAAGTAATGGTATAATGGACTGGACTTAGATGTGGTGTCATATAACAACAAAATTGATTCCTTTTCAGGTAACTCAAGTTGATGAAGAAGTCGTCTTAAGGAAAGAGGCATGGCTTTTGATTTATTTACGGAAAGGTACACCCAGGTTCTAGAATGGTCAGTTTTAAGGTTCCCCTCATGTAAAAAGTGTTGCATATTATCTCGTTTCCCTAGTACAGAAAAATTGTTTGTGTCCATTGGTTAATGGTATATTTGAATTCTGTTACTGCAGCTAGCTAAGTTAACTAGGATTTTTTTTTTTAACTAGTTAGTATTTCACTTTTCAGAGGATACACCATCAAGGGAGAATAAACCAAGGGAGAATAAACCAGTTGAAGCACATGGGTCTAGAGGACAGATGGTGCGTGTTCCTCCTATCATCAAGGGACTAAGAAGATTGTTCAAAAAAAAAAATCAAGGGACTAAGAAGGAGCAACAAAGAAAGAAAGCGTAACAAAAAATTTGATTAAATAGAGTGATTTTCACTAGGAGAGGGTGTGGAATATGACAGCTCAAGGCCTCTCTCTCTGAGACTCTGAATTCTGCATTATTTCCTTTTTTCCTGTACTGCTCTTGCAGATTTTCTACTGCACTTTTCCTGCTTTTTCCCTAAAAGGATTCTGTCCTCTTTTGCTTAATTTACATTAAACAATTCTTGTTCTATTCACTCAATTAATCATATCAGTACAAGGTTCCATCACATCCATTGTTATTTTGTTATTCTTTGTTCTTATAAAAGGGTTCATACCCTTTCAGAACGCAAGAAAATGAAGAAGGCAACTTAATGCCAACCCTGTTTAGAAACCTGTAGGAAAATCCAAATGCAATTCCTTGATGCCATTTTCAACTATACATTGTAAATCAATCATAACTGATATGATGGGGGAGTGTAATTCATAACAATATGATTCATGTGAAGTGTAATCTTCTTTCTTTTTAATGTACTCTAACAAACACTAGATCAAAAGTTTACATTCTTGTGAAGTGTAATCTTCTTTCTAGTACATATATGGAATCCTATAATTAATATTTCACTTCATTCAACCTCATATCACTAATTCAAACATATCTGTAAGGATAAAACACAAAGTAGGGTAAATTTCTATTGAATCTTAGCTCCAACCCATATCATATCTGTCCCAATTAGAATTGTTTATACTAAGGTTTGTTCATTAGCATGTTTCACTTTTTCCTCTTGCTTGCGTGTTAGTTAGGTTAGTTTGTTTTTCTGTTAAGTTTGTTATCTTTACATGTTTCATTCTAGTTAGTAATTTTCAGCTCAAGTCCACTTTGTATCTATATGTGATAGAATTATTGTCAGTTATTTAAGTAGAGTGTAAGCAAAAAACTACAATTTTCACCTATAAAATAGAATTTGATAAACACAAATCAAGATAATCCAACAAGAAAAGTTATTCATACTGATTCAATTCACAGTGCGTCAGAATTAAGAGATTATTAATTATATACTTAGTATAATTGCCAAGAGCATACTTGGAGGAACTAAAAATGACAAACAGAGACACCCATTATGTGACAAATATTCAAATATTAATTTTTAATTTGAATATGAAATTAAAAGAAGCATGTGGGTTCTGTTTGTTTTCGGGCTTTTGAGGTGTGAAATTTGTTTGTAGGCTGTTGGAATTTTGTCTATGGGGTACTTGTCATTTAAACACAGTTCATTTTCAAATATATTATTAACCACAATAATACCATCTTATGTCACCTCATTCCCTTGGATTTTTCTTCAACAACTTGAAGATCTCATTCTAGTTACAGACTCAAGTCTCAAAGTATACATATATGTGACATGGAAAATAGAGAATGTGTGAAAAATCAACATTAGTCTTCATCTAAACGACTAAACCGTTTACATTTCATTTTTTTTAGAATATGTATACTATTCATTATTCTACTTAACCACATTTTAGTTATGTTTATCAAAATATAAAGGATTGGTATTTCCTCACACTTGCATGAATCCATTTTGAATCAGATGCCTTCTTCAAAGAAGAAAACAAAACCAAAATCTGACAAACAACATGTTATTAAATTAATTAATTACCTCATTCATGAACCTCATTGTTACATAAGCATTTAATTTCTTATTGATCAATTAGTCCACAACTTCTTTTCATAAACAAACTCTTTTTCTCAGACTCTCATGGAAAACAAAGACACCTTAAAATTTCCACACCAAACTCACAAAAACAACAATATTTCTTTGATCCCTCATGAAATAGACAAACCCTATGAGAACAAAGAAAGAAACACTATTAAGAAGATTCCAAAAACATCAAACAAAGGTCATCAGAAAAAGTATCTAGGAGTGAGGCAAAGGCCATCAGGAAGATGGATAGCTGAGATCAAAGACTCATCACAGAAACTAAGACTATGGTTAGGTACTTTTGATAGAGCAGAAGATGCTGCTCTGTCATATGATTCTGCTGCAAGGCTTCTTAGAGGAAGAAATGCCAAAACTAACTTTCCAAATACTCATGAACAAGATTTCAGCATTTTAGGGAAGAATCCTAGAGCTTTTCAGCTTCTTAAGCATGCAATGATGAAGAACCATGCAGTTTCTTAATCATCATCTGTTTATTCCACTGTCATGATGCCATGGTAAAATGACCAACTTGACGCGATTGTTGAAGAAACTATAGTTTGTTCTATTCCTGATGATGAAGGTTCTACAGCTGCAGGGTGTAGTGGAATTTCATTTGGAAATTCTAAGGTTTATTCTTCTGTTGTTGTTGCTCCTTCTTTCAGCGCTTCTTAATTCTCATTGTTAATTAACTAAAGGCTTAAATGTGTGTTTAGTCCCTGCACTTTCGCCCAGTTTTGGCATTGGTCCCTACGCTTTTTTTTGTTTGGCATTGGTCCCTGCACTTTCTAAAACTTTTGGCTTTAGTCCTTCCGTTAACTTTCCGTTAAAAAAAAAAAACCAAAACTAACGGTGTGCCACGTGGTCCAATCATGACACGCCACGTGGCACACTAAAAAACAAAAAAAATCAATTTTTAATTATTATTTTATTCATTATTTTTTACTTAAAAATATCATTAGTCCCTGCACTTTCTGCATTTTTTGATATTAGTCCTTTGGTATTAGTTCTTAAACTTTTTTTTTTTTTAAATACTTTCAATGAAATTATTATGTTTTAATTATTGTTTTGTTCATTATTTTATTCAGAATAATCATAAAAAAATGAAATCAAAAAATCTTTGTTAAAAAAAATTAAGTAATAATTGTATAACATTGCAAATGGAAATTGTATCGTATTAACACCGTAACAATAGATAAAAATCAATAAAGAAGATGGAAATTAAGTTGCACCTTGGCAATATAGTCTCCCCCATAAATTGATTGTAACAAAAAATTAAATTCCTATATTGCCAAAGTGCAATTTAATTTCCATCTTTTTTGTTGATTTTTATCTATTGTTACGGTGTTAATACGACACAATTTCCATTTGCAATGTTATACAATTATTACTTAATTTTTTTTTAACAAAGATTTTTTAATTTTATTTTTTTATGATTATTCTCAATAAAAATAATGAACAAAACAATAATTAAAACATAATAAATTTCATTAGTATTTTTTTTAAAAAAAATAAAAAAAATTCAAGGACTAATACCAAAGTGCAGGGACTAATATCAAAAAATGCTGAAAGTGCAGGGACTAATGATATTTTTAAGTAAAAAAAATAATGAATAAAATAATAATTAAAAATTGATTTTTTTTTTGTTTTTTAGTGTGCCACGTGGCGTGTCATGATTGGGCCACGTGGCACACCGTTAGTTTTGGTTTTTTTTTTTAACGGAAAGTTAACGGAAGGACTAAAGCCAAAAGTTTTAGAAAGTGCAGGGACCAATGCCAAACAAAAAAAAGCGTAGGGACCAATGCCAAAACGGGGCGAAAGTGCAGGGACTAAACACACATTTAAGCCTTAATTAAATAACCCCTTAAACAAGTATGTTTTAAGTATTCATTCTTCTTCATTTTGTTTATTTCCAGTTATTAATTTATTTATGTTCACTATATATCTGATATATGTTACATATGCATGCTGCCACTATATATATATGATTGATGTACACAAGTTTATGCTTTTATTTCTCGATCTAATTATAATGTTGTGTGCGTCATAAGATTTTTCATATTTTCATCGATCCTTGTATTGTGTATATCTTTGGGAAGTTTTTAAAATAAGATACACAAACGACTGCAACATTAATCTTTCTTGATGTCTTCACGACTTCAGGACTGCAATCTGGGCAAGATTATGGTCATATTATCAGTAATCCATTATATCAAAGATTGTGCTGCGACGTTGTTCGTGATTTAATACCTAATATAAGTGTATTCTTTTCCTTTACATATGTAACTCTTCTTTTCTTGTGGTGATTATCAAATGAATGTTGGTTCCTAAAAGACAAAAAAGAGGGAATGAGATGCAGAATTAAAATAAATGTTGGGTTAAATATGTTTTTGGTCCCTACGTTTTGCACGATTTTGAGAATTAGTCCTTACATTTCAATAAATGTTTTTAAAATCCCTACATTTTTCCTGAGTTAGTGTAAATAGTCCCTGTTGTCAAATTTCTAACGTGATGCCAATGTTGGCGGTTCAATCTCGCCGGAAAATGGCGGAGAACTTCACCACGAACTTTCTCCGCAGCTTCGTAGATGCGGATCGCCGGTGTTCGTCACACTTCTGGTGAAATATGTTGGTTTAGAGGGGAAGATTTGGAGGCCGAAAGCGATGATGTTATCGTTGAAAGTGCTTGTTGTTGCGGGTGTGGAAGGTGTTGTGGCGGAGATTTGGTGGGGTGGGGTTGAACTTGTTATGATGGCCTGTGTTTCATCAACATGGCACTGATGGCAGGGACCAATTGCACTAACGGAGAAAAAATGTAGAAATTTTAAAAACATTCATTGAAATGTAGGGACTATTTTCAAAATTGCGCAAAATGTAGGGACCAAAAACATATTTAACCCATAAATGTTTACAAAAGGCCAAGGACGTGAATCATGTGCAGTAGAACTTGTGGTTGGTGGCAATATAGTACTATACTAGAACTTGGAAGACGTAACTGTTAAGAAAAAATTGTATTCATGTTGTCTTGTATATTGATAAAAATTATGATTGAGTACTTGATTAAATTTGAGGGAAAAGTTCAAGGAAAAGACTAAAGTTTTGTGGCAAAAACCGATAATCCGAAAAGAATCATAGATCAGAGATGGAGGGAGTAAAAACAAAATATATAAAATAGAAACTGATTCATCTATCACAATAGAATGTTGTCTTAATCTTGCTCCGTTTATTGTTAAAAGGAATGGAAGTATTTCTAGAAAACTTACAATTTTATTGATTTCAAATGTCGACTACAAGGAGGAATTTACAAGTGCTAATAGATAACTCTATACACACTTGCAGGAGCTTCCTTAATACACACTTCTAGATACATTCCACACTTTTCTAGAGTAAGTACTTTTAGATTATTCTAACTTTTAAATTATAATTAAGAAGCTCCCAATACTCCTTTGTATTCCTTATGAACCCTAATAGGACTTGGTTGAGGCGGTGGAAAAAGGCTTCAAACATTTTAACCTCTGATAAGAAATGGTTCTCGTTTGCCTCAATAGTCTCAACTCTATTGCCTACGAAATATGAGCCTTCAGTGTAGAGTATGAAGGCTTACCGTCCATGACAAAGAAGGCAGATTTCACTTCCTTTTGTCCCACCACAACATCGGCTATAAGAACTCCATAGGGCATTAGATTTTTCACCCGTGAAGCTAGCCATTTTCATATTGGTTGGGATCAAGTCTTCCATGTTCTTTCCCGGCTTCTTTGAAGTTAGAAACGACATAACATTTACAACTACACCGCCATTAATGGAGACTCGGCTAGACATTTTTCCATTGACAGAAGTTATGATGAACTAAGGCTTAAGATGTTTTACCATGTCTCGGACGGCCTTTTCAAATAACATACCTTCAGTTTCCTTTCTTTCAGCTAAGGCGGCCCATTTAGTGTCTTCAACGAAAACATCACCTTCTAGTTCTCTTAGCTGAATATTGCCTCCTCATATTCCAAAGGGATCAAGTTGATGGTGTCTATTTCTACCATGACGATGTTGGTGTCATTATTGATCATGATATTTAATAATGAATATTTCTTCAATTTTAAGTAATTATCATATTCTTCATCACCCCACTTTAGAAAGTCAATCGGTGCAACTATATTTTCGTACTTGTCTATCTCTAAAGAGGTTGGTAAATGAAGGGTATCCTTGCCTGATTGTTCTAGCTCATGAACGTCTAACTATGGGGGTATTAGAGATACCCTCAATAGGTGATGTCTGGTTTATAAAGGGCCATGTCTTCTTCAGCGGTTGGATCACCAATCTTAGTATGATGAAATGTCATGTTGAGAGCTTCCAATACCTTGGAAGATGATATTTCTTTTGTGTGGTACCTTTACTATTAGATGTAGAGTTTGTGTCATCTTTTGTAAGAATCTTCTTTTGTGCCTCCTCTTCTGAGTTCCAGTGAGATTCATCATGCTTAGTGTTAGTGTTAGTGTTGTCTTTATAGCCTTTCGATTTACCATTCATGGAGAAGGATTTGTTCGATGGACCACCCGTTCTCATAGTCAATATTTGTTAAAGAGAAGTTGTTGGCTGAAAGTTCATAAGTTTCAATTGTAGAAGAGAATGAAAGGAAATGAAGCCTGGAACCCATTTGATCGATTTTTTATTTTATTTTATTTTTATTATTTTTCACTTTTTTCGATTTTTTATTTTTTATTTTCACTCTAGGCTTGCTCATCACCTCTTTCCCGATTACTCTCTTTCTTTCTTATTCCAATATTCTTGGATTAGGGCTTTCTTTTTTACAGGTTATGTTATGTGAAATTGAGTGTCTTTTTATGATCACACTTATTTTGATTTGTTGCTTTTTCAATTATATTGTTATCAAATTTTGGGGGATCAGCCCAAAATTTAAACAGAACCCATGAAGCAATATGGGTGGAGGAAGATCAGCCCTTTTTGTGTTCATAAGGCAAGTTATTCCTGAAACTCAACAAAGTTAATGTGGCCTTTATCATTGCTTTTGATACAAGTTTCACAAATTTATCTTGTGCATATTTCAATTCTTCAATATCAATTTCCAAACCCACAGGAATTGGTTATCAATGGTCATCTGTTGCATCCATATTGCATGCTCTCGCTTGTGCCCAAGAAGAAGGCTTTACAGGTGAATATTGATAAAGACATGGCTACTGATAATGGACCCATGTGCTGATGAAATAAGTGGGAACAAGAATGGGATGGCCTAGGTAGAAGAGAAAGAAGAGCAATAAGAGTAGTTATTAATATAGCAGCAGTTAATCGAGGACTCTCATTTACAGCAGTTAATTGTGTGTTAATGGGTTATTCTTATGTTGTTTGCCTGAGTGTATGTATAATGACTCTACTTCTTTATGCATTTTTGTTACGACTTCTTCTTTATGCATGTTTGTTATCACTAAGTTTCTGTAATATAACTAGATTATAGTTTGCATCCCAATTATTCTAATCTACTTGAACCATATGATTGTCGATTTGCACGACAATCATTTTACACGGGGAGCCTTCATAGTAGTAGTAGATGTTTTCTTTCCTTTATTTGTTTTTTTTCTTCCCAATGCACTCAGCAGGAGAAGCTACTTCTTTATGCATGTTTATTATTAATAATCTTCTGTAATATAAACTAAGATTATGATTTGCATCCCAATCATTCTAATCTTCTTTAACCATATCACTGTTAATAATCTTCTCTAATATAAACTAGATTATGATTTGCATCCCAATCATAAGTTTTGTGTTTGTACCGGATCCTTTTAAGTTTTAGAAATTTTAAGTAGGCACTTTTAGTTTTTAAATGTTTGCAACCTTGCCCTTACGTGTCTGTTAATATAATGATGATGTGGCCGTAAACTTGGTGACTGGGTATGAAACATGGACTGACAGTAAGGGCAAGGTTGCAAACATTCAGAAACTAAAAATATATTTGAAACTTTAAAAACTTAAAACTAATCTGGTACAAACACAAAACTTAAAGACCCTTTTTTTTTAACAAGAAAACTTAAAGACCCTTGAATGTATTTTGCCTAAAATTAACAAATATCAGGTGTTTGATCCATTCGCTATGACCCCTAATGTCAAACAAATGTATTATGTTCTTTATTCATCCACGCTATGTGTTGCAATAAAGATAAAACCAAGGGGTCAAATTGAAAAGGACGAATATGGCTTCAGGAAGAACCCAGACCACCAACTAATAATATGAAGAAGCTGGAATTACGTCGAAACAGGATTACTCGTATTGTTCATAACTCTTTTTTATGCCTACGGAATCATAATAAATTACAAGATTGTTCATAACTCATCTTTTCCTCTCAAGTAATTATGTCCTCAGCTTTTTGTTCTTTGAATAGTTTTTGCTAGATTTGTAAAATTTATTTCTTCTAGTTTTGGTTGAAGGAGAATAATAATGTTAGTATGTTTCAATGCTATGTGGATTTTTTGTGGAACTAATGTTATATTTGTGTATGGCAAAAAGACTAGGGGTGACTTGAAGGTGGACGGGATTGGCGGCAATTCAGGATACCATTTTAGGATGGTCAATGCTATATAGCACGAAAAATGAAGCCACGAAATCCACGATACCACACAAGCATCTGACAATTTTTATTTAATTAAATATTAATTTGGTTTTTGGTGGAAAACATGGGTGGTGGTAAGTGTAATTCTTGGTTTTTGTGGTTCGTGCGAAAAAGCATTTTCCTTTTAGGATACCATTACTATAGTATTTTTTTAACTCGTTTTGATTAATTATATCAAAAAATGTTATTAGAGAACTTTGATTACTATTGGTATCATGATCATCACTATAGTCTATATTATACTATGATTTTCATTTTTAGGTATAACAAATTTCTTTAAAACTTAGAGATTAATTAGAATAGACTGACAATGTAAAATAACTTTACACTATCAACCAATTATAATTATCTCATTAGACACATCATCTTAAGTGTTAAAAATAGAAAAAATCAAATAAAAATTTTTCCAATAAATTTCTTCTACCCATGTTTC
The DNA here is from genome assembly GCF_003473485.1 of Medicago truncatula. Classification (NCBI taxonomy): domain Eukaryota; kingdom Viridiplantae; phylum Streptophyta; class Magnoliopsida; order Fabales; family Fabaceae; genus Medicago; species Medicago truncatula. Next base: position 54,298,351 of record NC_053045.1, on the reverse strand, counting down.
TTAATTTGGTCATTTGATTTAACATTTTCAATCTGCATTGTAATAGTGTATCATGTCACACTAAAATCAATAAAACATCATGTAAAAAAAATAAAATTGAGCATGGTATCTCGTGTGTGGATCTCCATTTGTAATTGGAAGGGTCGGTTTTTCTATATTGAGAGGGCCTGAATTTTCTGCACAATTGTTCTTGTTTTATCTTGGTATAAGTCAGAAAGGATCTCACTTGGAGTCATGAGGACTAAGTTTTGCTTCATCTCATTCCTTTTTTATATGGGTGTGTTGTTTTAAGTGTATTTTTTTTAGGGATGGCAATGGGTATCCAATGGGTAGGGTACTATAGTGCCCATCCTCATACCCACATTTGTAAGAAATACTCATACACGTGTCTGTACCCTCATGAGAAACAACTTTAGTGCCCTTTCCCATACCCCTAAACAATTGTACATCAGCAAGATGAAGTTGTTATTGTATTAAGTAGTTTTTTATTTAGGTTTGAGTTTAGGCTTAAATAACTAAATTAATTAATTAATTATACACAAAAAAATAAATAATTATTTAAAATATTGTATAAATATGTATATGCGGGGTTGCGGGAATGGGTAGTATAGTACCCTTACCCGTGTCTAGACCCATAACAATTTGTGGGTATTACGGACCCGTGCCCATACCCATGAAAGCAGAGTTTTACACTATCCATTGTAGATTTTTTTAGCAGGTATCCATTGAATCTGGGTCCAATTGCCATCCCTAATTTTTTTATATGTATAGTGTACTAGTCTTGGATTTATAAAGACCATATCCATAAGGCTTGTAAATTTTCTTCATCGTCTTCAAGAAAAAAGTTTCAAGGACATGCTTTAAACGAGAAAGAGACGCGCCAAAAAAAATTGAAGATCATAACCAAACAAACCTATAATAATGATAAAATAAATTTCGTTTATTAAGCTAAATTGAAACAAAATTGTTCGAGAATATAAAATAAGAAATTGAAGATCATAGAAATTATTACCATTTTGTAATGGATTGTTAATAACTAGACAAAGATAGGAGAAGGTTAGGGAAAGCGAAAGAGATTTATGGCCCGATTGAATTGGCTTATTTTAAGTTTATGTAAGTTTATCTACTGACATAAGCATTTACAAAATTGTTTGGGTAAATCAATTGAAAGAGTTTATCACAATTTCATAAGCTGTTTATTCTATAGTTTAATAAGCTCATATACTGGGCTTAACACGGAGCTTTTCTGAAATTGCTCTATCGATTCTCACTGAACCTTCTTTTTCCAAACTCCCAATTATATTTGTTTTTTAATACACAGAATCGTTTCTTTCTTTCTTTCTTTTTTATTTTTCTATTTTTTAACAAAGTTATCTTATAGTTTTATACGCTTCTTTTTATATTTTATGCCAACCTATATTCTTCTTCTTCTTTTTTTTTTTTTTTTTTGAAAGAGCCAAACCTATATTATTCTATTTATCGATATATTAGTTCTTATTCTATTTATATTATTATACTTGTTAGGATCAAAAATATTATTATACTTGGGAATAATGATATTTTGATTGTTTATTTATCTCATTTTAAAATTGTAATGTTTATATCACTAATTTGATTCTTAAATTACTACTTTCAGATAATAATTTTATTCCTATACAAATATTCATGTTTTTTTGACAGATTTTTAATAATGATTTGATTCTTTAATTTTCTAAATTAAAATCATATTGATATTTTATAAATGCTTATATCATGACACATTCAAACACTTCAATTTGTGTAAGTACTTTTTAATGTACTTATCCAAACGAAAAAAGCTTATTGAGTATAAGAGCTTATGATGTAAGTTCTTGTTCAATAAGCTCTAATGTTATAAGCATGTGTGTAAGCTGTTTATCCAAACATCTTAAAAATTGTCCCCAAAATAGAGTGAAGGATGAAAAGTCATAATAAAAATAATAATAAAAAAAAAACATGTAGGGACAAAAAAGTTGATTTATAATATAGGGGATAAAAACTTAAATTTTTTGAAATCAAAGGACCAAAAATGCATTTAGACCCTTACATTTTATTACTCTAGCCGACAAAACAAATATGACACGAAATTACTCTAGCCGACAAAACAAATATGACACGAAATTAACTCAGTCACTTTAGTTCATTTAGGCCCCGTTAGTTATAGGTTTTTTTTATAGGTAAAAATCATTTTTTTTAAGAAAAGTAGACTTTCCACCCGTGCTGCCGCACGGGTCATATACATTGTAGATGTAGTAGACAAAAACAAATCTCAATGCATATCAAAGAGAATAAAATATGTGGTCCCAAATATATGCAGATGTTGGAATTGGAACCTCAGACACCACACTTATTCACCTTAAAAATATTAATTTTTATCAATCGTATCTTACTTCATTCTTTTGTTAAAATTATATGTCAATGTTATATTATTGGTATGTTACTTCATCTTTTTTTTTTCTTGACAAAATGTTACTTCATTATTTTGTAAAAATTATATGTTAATGTCATATTATGTACCTAAAAATAGCTCATTCTTAACCTCAACATGTAAAATGTTTTATTTAAATAATTTTCCTTTTATCGAATATTTGACATTTAGCGTAAATGATATCCTTTAACTGTTTGTTGAAATGTTTCTTCACCCTGTTTGTAATATTAACAAAAAAAAAATGTTGTTATAATCTTTCAAAACCCTTTTATTCCAAAATGGCGATTTGTTTTGTTGAAGAAATAGAGCGATTTGTTTTGAAGAAATAGGGGAAATAAAGCGATGCCGATTTGCTTTGTTCATGAAAATAGGAGATTAGGTGTGAACAATAGGGTTAAAACAGTAAAATTATGCAATAGAGTTTAGGTTAAAATTAGGGCTTACGGGTTAACTTTAATATATAAGAAGATTAGGTGTGAGCATTAGGGTTGTTCATGAAAATAGGAGATTATGTGTGAGGGTTAAAACAGTAAAATTATCCAATAGGATTTAGGTTAAAATTAGGGCTTACAGGTTAACTTTAATATATAAGAAGATAATCACTTTTAAGAATATTGCATATATTTGCTACAAATTTTAAAAAAAATTCAGAATCTGAAAACAGTTTTAAATGAGATTGAGAGCGGCTTGTCAAAAAATAATTTTTTTTTTGAGGAGAGAGAAATTATGGATCTAAAGATTAAACTAAAATTTTGTAACAAAAAGATCACTTTTATATAGTTGTATTCAAACAAACTAAATTATGTTTTTTTTTTTAAGAAAAACTAAATTATGTTTTTAAAAAGGTGATTTTTATTACCGTAAACAAACACAAAATAGATTCTGATTTTTCATATAATCTCTAAATTATTTTATGAAAATTACTTTTATTTTAATCCGTAAAAAACCGTCCTTAATATCTATCGATAAATCCAAACAAATTCCAGATGAACTATGTCAAAATTTCCCAACTTTATAATTCTACTCCCCGTAAAAAAAAAATAAAAAAAATAAAAAAGGAAAAAAATTAAAAAACTTTTGCGTTTGATCAAAGGTATAAACACATAACACTACTCAGATAACTACTGGAAAAAAGTGAATATAGAATGTGACAGCAATAAAATATTAATAAGAAAAAAAATAACAAGATAATAGAATATCCTTAGATAGATGAAGATTCACAACGTTGTAACTCTAACTACTCCATATATGTACACACCCACCAGTACTGGAATCAAAATTTATGCTTCACATGATGCGCCAAACTGAGTTCTGCTTTCATTGAATTCAACATATCCATCCACATGAATTTGATACCATATCCTTTAACCATCGCCCATAAATTCTCTTGCAAGCTGGACACAACCTTTTAAGAGTAACTTTATTGACCTATAAACAGTACCTTTTTAACGAGAATTGTTGTTCCCACTTTTAGTTTGGCTGTGCCACACAAGTAAATTATTCAAATATCTCTCGGTAGTTAACTGCCGAAGTTTTAGAAATACGGCTGCAGTTAACTGCCGAGGAAAACTTCGGCAGTAAACTACCGAGGAAAACTGAAAACTTCGGCAGTTAACTGCCGAGGAAACCTCAAACCTGTTTTTTTTTTTTTGACAAAATCCATAAATTGTCATTAATAACAAACCTTTTTTTTTTTTGACAAAAACCATAAATTGTCTTTAATTATATTTATTGATTTTGAATGTTTCAATCATTATTTTGGTACGTTTTAAACAATTGCAGTATTATACTTATGTGTATATATCTTAATAAGAATAACATTTAAATCAGTGTAAAAATTAAGCATTTGAATATTGTTTTGCACATTACTTAAATACAACTAACAATAAAAAAAATCGTTAAAATAATTGTGCACAACGATTTTTTTTAAGGTATAATATGTTGTTATATTTTCTACATTAAAATAATTGTGTACAAAGATTTTTTTTTATTTAAGTAATTTGCAAAACAATATTCAAATACTTAATTTTTACACTTATTGAAATGTTTTTTGAGGACTTAAATGTTAAGCCTAAAACAAAGAAAAAGGAAATAAAAGAAGAAAATTTCGTGAAAGTTCTTTGAAAATAAAATAGGCAAAAAAAGAAGAAGATCAAATGAGTAATACAATTAAAATAATTGTGAATATTTCCGTAAAAAGGAAATAAAAGAAGAAAATTCCGTGAAAGTTCTTTGGAAATAAAATATTCACTATTGTATTGTTGAAGATCAAAGGAGTTATAACAAAAAAAAAAGATTTAAAGGAGTAATACAATTAAAATAAATAAGGAAGGCAAATCAATAAAATTAAAAACGAATTATTAAGAAAAATCAATCAAAAATGATAAAGACCGCGGAATATTCTCAAAGAATAAAAAAATAAAAAATAAAACAGATTTGAGGTTTCCTCAGTAGTAACTGCCGAAGTTTTCAGTTTTCCTCGGTAGTTCACTGCCGAAGTTTTCCTCGGCAGTTAACTGCAGCCGGTTTCATAATTCGGCAGTTAACTGCCGATGGGCATTTGAGTAATTTACTCGTGTGGCACAACCAAACTATATGTGGGAACAGTAATTCTCCTTTTTAACTAGCTTTACACTGACTTAATACTCATGGTTAGAAATTTTACATAGTAAAAATCACATATTTTTTCAAATTGACATCTTTCAAAAATAATTTTTAAGAAAAGCTATTTTGGAGATGAAGAAGAAAAAATAGAGGGAGAAGAATGAACAAAATGTACGTTTTTTTTAATTCCATCCCTCTGCAATTTTGTATTTTTGGTTTTGATCCCTCCTTTCTAACCACTCATCATCTCTCTTGACACATAAGCAAGCTTTTGCCAACTCACACTTCGCCGCGTGTGTCTCCGTCTGCCACCACAACATTTTTGTAACGGGAGGGACGAATTGCAAACAGCTAGTAACTTACAAGGATGATTTTGAAATAAAAAAAGATACAGAGACTATTTGCAAAAATATGCGAAATTATAGGGACGTTTGACATATTTAAACCTCTTTTTTTATTCCAATTATACCATAGAGCAAATTTGATCATAAAAATATTTTTTTTTAAAGATCATAAGAATGTTATTTTGTTTTTATCATTTGAAAGATATGAATTTATATTATATTTTTTAAAAGATATTATATTTGTTATATTTTGGTATCAATGGAAAAAGATAAGTATAATTGGTTACAATATAAAAATGCAAAATATATATTCTATGCCTATAATTTTCAAGATGGCAAAATTGATCACTGTGTTGTCAATATTTCTAATTGTATTGATATCCAAATGCAATTCCTTGATGCCATTTTCAACTATACATTGTAAATCAATTATAACTGATATGATGGGGGAGTGTAAACCATATTACATGGACCACAATTCACAACCATATGATTCATGTTGTTCTGCTGTTGAATATATTATAACTACTTCTTACGGTTGCATTTGTGATATTTAATTGAAAATCCACAATTTGCCATTTGATGTCACAAACACAGCCAACTTGCTTACTCTTTGTGGAGTATCCCTCTCCTGTCAAGGTAAATAATTAACTCTAACTCTTTTATCTTTTCTTGTTTTATGTATTGATAATTATGTTTACATTGTTTGATGCTAATAAGGTTATTTCATGTTCATGATGCAGTGCATGTTAGTACCACTGCTCCATCCCTCGGTACGTAAATTATGCTTTTCTTTTATTAGGTATAGGGAGACATCAACCATTTATCTCTTGTCACTTATATGAACATTTTCAATTGTATTTTTATTTGTTGTCACGCCAAAAGTTAAAAGTTAAACTTTTTTGGTAATTAAAAAAAAGTTATTATTTGTACCAAAAAAATAAATAAATTCAAAAATTTATGGGTACCCATGAATTCCTCTAGGGGTGTTCAAATCCAAACCGATCCAAAATAAAACCGCAAACCGATCAAAAAAATCGAAAACTGCAAAAAACCGAATATTTTTGGATGTGTTTGGATGTTGTTTTGGAAAAGCCGCTATGATTGGTTCGGATTTCGGATCACCTTTTCAAAACCGAACCGAACCGCAAAAGTAGATTTTAATTCTTATTTATTATTTTATTAGTATTATATATTGCATTAATTTAATCTATATTATTACTACTTCATCTATTTCAAATATAATCAATCATTTTCATTGTGTAAAGTTAATTTTTTTAATACATTTCTTGTCAAAAAAAACTTTTTTAATACATTTGTGTTATATTTTGTATCAAACTTATTATTTTTCTATGCATGTGTCATATTACTTAAGATAAAATAAGAATTAAATGTTGCACTTTGGATGTCCAAAAACCGATCCAAAATAAACCGCATATATTTGGATCGGATCGGATCGGATTTTTTTAGAATAACCATCCAAACCGAACCGAACCGCGCATGATTTTTATTTTGGATCGGTTCACTTTTTCTCTCAAAACCGATCCAAACCGGACCGTGAACACCCCTATTTTCCTCAATACTCGCGGGTACCCGCATAGTGGGTACCCACAAGGGTACGAGGCGGGCACGTGTATCATATTTATCCAACAAGGCGGGGACGAATATCATACTATCAATATCCATGGGTACCCATTGACATCCCTAAACAAAACTCACTATGATTATATATTTCAACAACACCAACGATATAACAAAAATATATAATCTAAATATTTTTTAATGATACCAAGAACAATCTTTATTATAGAAAAAGTTGTTTAACGGTATAATTGAAATAATGAAACTGTAAGTATAAATATACTCATTTAGTTTGTTACACTCTTTAAATGATAAAGGAAAAAACCATACATATATATTCATATCGTGTTTGTTACATTTTATTAATATTTAAATTTAAATTCTTTGAATTTAAATTTATCTGTATTGAAATTGATAACATTTTTGGAAAGAGAAAAAGTCAATTCAAAAGAGCTGAAAGAGATTATTTTCTTTATATATAAGTATAGATAAAAAAAATAGACTATTTTGAGCTGACATTCTTTCCATTTCAATTATACCCTTAAACAAATTTGATCATAAGAATGTTATTTTGTTGATGTAATTCAAAGAGAAAAGAATTTATATTATATTTGTTTAGAAGATATTATATTTGTTATATTGTTGGTATCATTGAAAAAGATAAGTATAATTTGTTACAATATAAATGTGGAAAATATATATTATATATACCTATAATTTTAATTAAAATCAAATTAATTTTATTTTAATCAAAATTTCATAAAAGTTAATGGTAATAATTTATAAGCGTTGGCGCAATAAGAAGAGTGGAACGGGGCTCTTCTAGCTTAACCAAGTAGGTCCTAGGTTCGAATCCAGTCTTGGGCATGCAGCAGTGTTAAAACTCTTATGGAAAGCCTGCCGCCCATTTGGGTCCCACGATGCTCGAAGAATTAGTCTCCGCGGTTGTGCGTGGAGGATAACCGGATTACACCAAAAAAAAAAGAAAAAAGAGTGGAACACTCCGCACCCGTACGCTAATCTATACACCTTATGTTCTTTTTCCTTTTTAAGTATCGTTTTGCAATATTAACATTGTATTTTTGTACCTTTACTTTCTATTATACTCTTATTTTAATCCACCAATATATTCATATTTTTTTCACACACTTTCTCTTTCCAATAAATTGAGTATATTATCTTTTTTTCGTAAGAAACAATTGTTAATACTATCTTTTTCTCCAACAAATCCTTTTTTTTTTTTTTTTTTGCATAAAAGTCTCTCTCATAACAAACAATTGTCAATTTTGAGATAACAAGAAACAAATTTTGTTTTTTAAAAAAAACTTTAGTTTACCATATATATATATATATATATATATATATATATATATATATATATATATATATATATATATATATATAGTTTTAATTAGTTTGATTGAAAAAGATAAGAGTAATTAACAAATAATGTAATCGACAAATCGTACTTTTAAAATGCCAAAATGATATTTAAATAGAAAAGTTAAATTCGCATTCAAACGACACTTAAAAAAGAACGGACGTAAACATAATTATCAATATTTGAAAGAAGCAAAATTTCATGAAATAGCAAATTTTTTCTATGACGATGCTATATTGATGGTGTTTTAAAATCAATAACAAAAATAAGAATTTTTTGTTATACTTGTTATATTATTATTGTAAAAGATAAATATAATTAGTTGAGTTTGTTACATTTTTTTTTTTTAGCAATTTGTTACATTTTTTTGAAAGTTACAAATATCTATTCTTATAATTTTAATCTATATAAAAAAATTTATTTAAAATGTATTCCATTATTTTCTCCAGCAGCCGATCGAATTGTTTTCTGTTGCAAACATAAATTATTCAGATTGCATAGTTTTCGGAAACTATAACATTTGTTACAAAAACAAATTTACATATAAGAAATTAAAATAGATTTACGGTACCTAAAAAAATCAATTTAGGTTTGCTCTCTTCCCTTCCCATCCCAGTTCGTTTGAGTGTAGCAAGATGGCAAAATTGATCACTGTGTTATCAATATTTCTAATTGTATTGATATCCAAATGCAATTCCTTGATGCCATTTTCAACTATACATTGTAAATCAATTATAACTGATATGATGGGGGAGTGTAAACCATATTACATGGACCACAATTCACCACCATATGATTCATGTTGTTCTGCTGTTGAATATATTATAACTACTTCTTACGGTTGCATTTGTGATATTAAATTGGAAGAAATCGACAATTTACCTTTCGATGCCACAAACACGGCCAACTTGCTTACTCTTTGTGGAGTATCCCTCCCCTGTCAAGGTAAATAATTAACTCTAACTCTTTTATCTTTTCTTGTTTTATGTATTGATAATTATGTTTACATTGTTTGATGCTAATAAGGTTATTTCATGTTCATGATGCAGTGCATGTTAGTACCACTGCTCCATCCCTCGGTACGTAAACTATGCTTTTCTTTTATTAGGTATAGGGAGACACCAACCATTTATCTCTCGTCATTTATATGAACATTTTCAATTGTATTTTTATTTGTTGTCACGCCAACATTAATATTTTGCTTATATTTGAATTAATCACATCAAAAGAAATCAATCAATATAGTATTGAAAAAGTTGACAGCACGACTCTCCATTAAAGGAAAGGAACTTGAGTTTGATTCCTAGAGTCACCTATTTAAGAGATAGTCTACTTGCGAAAAAAGAGTTAGCCAATATTAACTTAGTATTAGATGATCCGTTTGGACCTTAGGAGATGATTGATTGACTGAGATCTGTTGTGAAGAGCGGTTGAGCTTTAGTTCGTTTGATGCGAGTCCTTCTCCCCTGATCTTGGTGTACCTACATGTTCTCCGACGCCCAAATCAATAAGGAGTTCAAGAAAGTATGTGACTATATCATGGGTAAGAAATATCATACTTGACCCAAGGGTTGAGCAAGGATATATATATATATATATATATAGTGGATAATTATGATTTTAACTCATAGTCCTTTATCTATATAGCTGTCCTTAAGGGAATGTGAGTGACAATCAGAGTGGTCTGCTGCATAAGATTCAGAATAGGAGGTGAGGAACTCTCGATTTAGACCATAATCCAATAGGATTTAGGGCATGTCCATCGTATTGTGTCACTTGCTATTGGGGCTCGGGTCGGAACCGATCCCAATCGAATTGAATCTTGGGTCACCCCAAAACATTAGTCTTATAAAGGATCCAAAAGTCTAAGCTCCAAACAAATTTCATCTTTCTTGAAAGCATGTAAATCACTTTAAAACTGATCATGATTTCAACAGAGTCAAAGTTGGAAATAGTTGTTGTATTCAATTAATAGTTTTAATGAATTTATGTTTGTTATGTGATATTGTAGTTGATGCTCCTAAACTATATGCTTTAGAGAGTTTGGTTTCCAGTTTGGCTCCTAAAAGTGCAAGTTCATCACAGCCCCCTCCACAACAGAGTTCAAAGTCACTTTCAAGTTATGCTCCAAATTCTCCATTGTTACTGACAGCACCAGCACCAATGCAAGAGGCAAATGACAATGATGTGCCAGCTCCTCCATCACCAAATCAAGCGCCAATACACGTGCCAGATGACGGTTCAATCCATTTTTTTCTATTGTTAATTTTCTTGGCGTCGGTTTTTGTGATATTTAGCTTGATTAAAGTTAATGCAGATGCTTATGCACAACGAACAAATACGACATAGAGACGGACATGTCGACACCAAATGGTTGTGAAGGCTTTCAATCATGCTGTTGGTATTCCTTGGAGAATGCAAGCTAGATGGCAAAATTGTTTGCAAATTTGCACCCATATCACTTGTAAATGCACTCACATTCTTAGAGAGGGAAACTTAGTAGCTGATTCCTTAGCTAAAAATGCACAAAATCATGCTATGTTCTCCTCTCAGTGGTGGGAGCTTCCTCCCACTTTTGTGCAGTCTTTGCTTTTTAGAGATAGTTTAAGTTTGCCTTTTTCTAGAATTTCTATGGACTAATCTTTGTTATAGGTTCAGGCCTCTCCTGTTTTTTTAATAAATTTTCTTGCTTGATCAAAAGGCATGTGACAGTATAAACATTTAGTAGCACAATGGAAAGTGATGGTGTAAAAATGGAAGAGTATGTTTCAATTGATTTAATTGAACTTATCTACCAGCATAAACACTTGTGAGATTGTCTGAGAGATCTTATGAAAAGAACTTATGACATGTTGATAAGTTGTCTTCAACTTATATTCTTAAGCTCTTCAGGATAACTTATAATTTATATAAAAACAGTTTGACTTTATTTTATCTTTTGTTCCAGAAATAGTTTACACATAAACACTTATTTAATTATCACTTATACTATAAGTGCTTATCTAAATGAATTAAGCAAACCTTAGCAGCTGTTTGGGTATCAAGACCAGAGCTCTGAAGTGCTTCTTGAGCCTTCTTGGAAGCCTCAGAGAAGGCTGGGGAAGCAATTTTCAAAGCCTCTTGTCCAGCCTGCTGCACAATCGGCAACGCCGTATCGAAGCCAGGCTTCAAAGCACTCCCTACAGCTTCAGCAACACGTTGTGCTGAGTCCAAAAAACCAGAACCAACCACCTGAACCTGATCAATAGTCTGCTCCACCTAAATAAAATAAAAAATGCATTTCTAGTTAAAGGGCATGAATGTAAAATTGAAGGAAGTTGGTAAAGTTTGAAACTTTGGAAGAAAAACTTTACTTGGGTGAGAGAAGAAACAATTTGGTCCTTGGAGATGTTAACAGCAGCTCTAGCTTCATTTGGAGGGGTGAAGAGAGTAAGTAGTGAAATGGTGGTTGATGTTGGTAATGATATGCGTCTAAGTTGAGGTTTTGAGAAAGTGGTGATTGTGTGAGGTAAGGTAGAAGGAGATGGAAGAGAAGGTTTTGGTGTTGGTAGTGAAGACATGGCTGTAATCTCCATCGCCATTGTTAGAAGAGTGAAGTGGAGTAGTGTTTGTGTTTGTGTTTGTGTTTGTAGTGTGATTAGAGATGTGTTGTCAATTTTGTTCTTTCACATCAGTTGCGGCCTCTGTTTGAAGTTTGAATTACGAGCGTTTCCAGCAGCAGTTGCATCTAACAAGCAAAAATGGGTAAGTCAATTACCTTTTTTCATCTTGGTTAACATGCACTTAATCCATCTGTTATGATTTACCTTATAAGTTTAAAACCTTGTGAAGATACAATTCTTTTTTTTTCCTTTTTTATGAAAATGCAACCTCTTGATTGAATGTTAATATGCACATAAATCTTGGTATTGCGGCCATACTTTGGAAAGGTTATGCTTATCTTGGTATTGTTTCCATACTTTAGAAATTCAGCTCATTTAATTGCTCCATCCATTCCAATGATAAGTTGTTTCCATACTTTAGAAATTCAGCTCATTTAAATGCAATTAATGTTCTATAGAAAAATGAAAGTATATAGGAAAGAGAAATTTGAAATATTGAAATAAGAGAGAATATTAAAAAGTGAAGGGTATAATAGGAAATGACTTATAATTTGGGACGGGAGGAGCAATTAAATGAAATGATGTCTTCTATTTTGTTTTTGGTTATTATGCCTCATCTTTTTCTTTTTTCAAGTTTCAGCCATATGAAATTATCTCACCCTTACATTTCTTATTTTTTGAAAACATTTAACAGATGGATACCTATTCCTCATACGTGTGAATGTGATTGCTACAAGATGCATCTTAAGGCAAGTTCTTCTGGAAATCTTAACTATGTTTATGAGGCCTTTAGCATTGCTTTTGAAATAAGTTTTAGAAAAATAGTTTCTTTGTGCATACTTGAATTCCATAATATCAATTTCCAAACCAACATTTGGACTCTGTCAATGAAGATTTTTACTCATTTGGATTCGGATGATGAACAGTTTCGTGAGTTGATGAAAGCAGTAAGAGTACTTTCTGCATGTTTGTTGTTATTCTAATTTTGTTGAACTGTATTGCTGTTTGTCTGTTTGAAAGACAAACATCAATTTTAGTGGATGGTCATTGAATTACATGTGATGTGAATGATGTAAACTAGTCTTACACCCGATCGATTTTTTTTTTCCTTCAATTAAATAATTATAAACTGTTTTAAATTTATCATAAGAGTTTAAGAGTAAACAAAATAAAATCACACATAAAAGTACAAATTTTAATAATAATCATAGTTTAAGATGGTCTTAAAATAAGAATAACAGTAAAAAAGAGTACATTGTGGCCAAAACATTCCATCTCAATCATAAATCATAATTGACCTACGTCTCTCGTTTTCTTTTACTGTAGATATTCGTCTCTACTCTAGACATTTTTGATATGCAAAGGACTCGTAATTCTATGATAAACTTACTCCAAAGCCTTGCAATAAACATCATTCATAATGTATTAGGTGTACCAAAATTAATTACTCCAAACCTTGCCTAAAGTTGCACATTACATAAATTTACACCTCACATAAATACCAAATAATACTGGTATTCTTATAGTCATATGATATCTACAAATTTTTCCCACAATCTGTCTATGTCTAAATTTTTATTGATATCATTCATGTCGTCCTGTCTTAAAAGAGAGACCAAATAATTCAAATTTAACACATAATAAAATACAAATAACAATTGATTTGACACATAATTCAAATTGTCACTATTTTCTCATGGCCTTTGGAAAAAAAATACAAATAAAACCACGTCCGCGTGATTTAACTGTCATAAATATACACACTTGTTGTCCAAAAAAAAAAAAAAAACTCATAATATGCCCACTTAAAAACATAAAAGAAATGTATCACTTCAATTTGGTGCTAACAACCCTAACATTACCTTAAATATTTATCTTCTAATTCTTCAAGGAGCTGTCATGAATTCTTCTTGAATCCTCACAATGAGTTCCTTCAAATCCAGATCTATTCTACCTGTTTACACCTCTTTATTCAACCTGTTTTGTCTTGGTTCTAATTCTAAAGAGAAAAGGAACACGTAATTAAATAATCAAAATCATGGTGGATGCATACAAAAAGCACAGATCATAGGATTCTAATACGGATTGTGAGATCCCACCAAATACAAAATTATAAAATAACTAAGAAATAGAACCTTAACATAAATTTTTTATTAATTTTAATCATTGGTCATCTAAAAACATGAATTTGTTTAACATCATCTAAAGAAACAGTTGCATAGATGAATTGCAAAGGTGACAAGAGTTTCTTTGGTTTGAGAATAGTTGCCGAAAATAGAAGAGCTCAAGAGATGAGAAGTTATAGAAGAAATGAAAGAAAGGAATAGTTTGGATCATGGTTGAATGATTACAAAAAATTCCCAAATGATTAATCAATTAACACTCACGGAGTCCCAAGTTCAATGAATCACTATCACTAATTTTCGATGCAAAATGATTCAATTCAGAGTTGAAACGATAAGTTTCTACGTGGTAAAGGTGCGATTTGGATTTCAGTCAAAATAGGTCAAATAGGTCAACTAGGTAAAAGAGGTATGAGACAAAACCACAATCCCACAATTTTGTAATCTTCCTTTGCGCTCTCACCGCTCAAGCCTCTCCGACACAGTGGGTTGAGAAAAAAGATCATGTTGAAAAAAACGCGTAAGATCATGCAAACTCTTACGGTCATAATTTAACATTCGCACTTTACAACCATGAGAATAAGTGGGAGAACTAACAAGATCATGCTTTTTTTTTGCTTTTGCTTTCTCTAATAATTTTTTTTAAGATGAGTCTGAACTGCATTTTTTTATTTTCTCTGATAAGTAAAACATAAGTACTACAAACCGAAGAAAATAAACTTACATACCTTATGTTTTTTCTCTATGATACTTATTAGAGAAAACAAAAGCAAACAGAAGCTCTTTTTGGTTGCTCGAAAAATTGTATATTGTCCTACTTTGTAAATAAATTATTTCTAGAACAACCAAATTTATCTTCATCTAATTATACATAATAATAAAATAAAAAAATTCATATTCAGAGTAACAACAACAAACAGTAAATTGTATATATATTTATATCACTAACATTTTAATTTGCTAATATAACAATATTAGATTTCCTTCGTATAAAAAAAATAATGTTACTAAAAAAATCTTATTTTGTTTTAAAACAATATACAAATGTGATAGATCATTTTGGGCTAGCTTCTTATCCTTACAATTTTACTCTTCCTTTGAATCATTTAATTTATTATTTTATCATTTTTAATAGTTTAAACTTATGGTAAAATTGCATGCATAAAAAAGCTAACCCCCTTTATATATTGTTATTAAAAAAAAAAAAAAAAACTCTCATTTTTATATATTGTTATCAAAAACTAAAGTGTGTTTGGATGGGGGAATGTTTTGAGAGAATTCAAATATTTGAGGTAATTCCATTGTTTGGATAATAATTTAAAGAATTTTCAAAATGATGGAAATTTAAGAAGTATTTTATTCAAGTTAAATTTAGAGAATTTAAAATGACATCTAAAAGCTAATAATTTCAAAATTCTTCATTGTTATATTTTTTCAATTTTTGCATTTTGATCCCTAAATTTTCCAAAATTTTCAATTTGACCCCAACAAATTATCATGAAATTGCAAATCGACCCATCAAATTTTCAAAAATTATAATTTGACCCCTCAATTTTTTTAAAAATACAAATTTGCCCCTAATTTATATTTTCAAATTCGGCCCAAAAAAATTAAAATTTATAAAAGTTCCCAAAATGATGACAATGAAATTTTTTTATTACTCCATCCAAACAAAAATATTGAAAAATGAAAGTAATTTAATTCAATCATTTAAATTGCTTAGAATTATAAATTCTTTAAAATTTCCCAATTACCTCATCCAAACACACTCTAAAACTAATGTGTTTTGATGAGACAATGTTTTGAGGAAATATAATGTTTTGAAGGAATCAAAATACTTTGAGGTGAATTCCATTGTTTGGAGAATAATTTGAAGAATTTTCAAAATGATGGAAATTTATGAAGTATTTTGTTCAAGTTAAATTTATAGAATTTCAAATGACACCTTCAAAATTCTTCATTGTTATAATTTTTCAAATTTTGTATTTTGGTCCTCAAAGTTTCCAAAATTTTCAAAAAATTGTAAATTGACCCTAATTTCAATTTTCAAATTTGTCCCAAAAAACTAAAATTTATACAAGTTGCCCAAAAATGACGACGATGAATTTTTTTATTACTTCATCCAAACAAAAGTATTGAGAAGTGAAAGCAATTTAATTGAATCATTTAAATTATCTAGAATTCTAAATTCTTCAAAATTCCTAATTACTTCATCCAAACACACTTATCCTCACTCAATTTAACCCAAAAGAACGTACGTGCGACAAAAAAAAATGTTATCAACACTCACTTTTTAACACTCTCTAGAACTCACACTTTTATGGGATGAAATCATTGTATGTCCCACCATTTTGTGTAGGTTCAATTTTCAAAATATAGACCCACAATGATTTATTTATTTTTTGACAAAAGACTCACAGATTTAAACCAATATTAGTTAGGGTGTCCAAAAGAAAGTTACTAGCAGTACTAAAAAAATTAACACTGCATGGTTACGACATGGTCACGAATTAATCTCCCATTTCTCTTCAGAAACGCATAACCCCCAATCCCCATGGTTACGAATTCCAGCACTTCTCTCTTACGTACAAGGCACTCCTCTCTCTCTTTCTCCTTCGATTTCTTTCTCCTATTCCTAATTACCTCAATTTTTATTCTTTATTTTTTATGCAAACAAAGTGTTCGACAAAATTCCTCACAGAATTGTTTTTCCTATTACAAAGTATAACTTTCTTGAATACAATTTTGTTGTGTTGATAAATTCCTCAAAATTGTTTTTACTCTTAATATGTATAATTTTATTGAATACGAGTTTGTGTTGATAAATTCATCCTATGATGATTATATCAACATAAACCGGTAGAAAGATGCAGTAAGTTTTGGTATGAAGATTAAAGAGAGATGGATTACATTTGCTTTATTTAAAACCAAATTTAAGTAATTCAGCCTTTAGTCTTTCAAACCACGCTATGCAGAGCCTGTTTGAGCCTATTGAGAGCTTTGTGTAGCGTACAAACAAGTGAATTATTACTTGATTCAAAGCCGTGGCTGAATCATATAAACTTCATTAAGCATTGTTGATGTTTTAGTTGTTGAATTGCCCAATTCTTCGTCACTGTAAGAGTGAGAACAATCCTCACAGTTACTAGTTTCACAACTTTTTATGGAACCTCTTTGCAACCAGACATGCTTTATACTTATTAATACTCCCATAAGGATTCTCCTTGACCCCGAAAACCAACTTGCAATCTATAGCTTGCCTATTAGGAGACTAGAGACCAAGTATTATTTGCTAGTAAGGTATCATATTCAGTATTCATTGCAAGATGCCATTTTGGGTCCTTGAGTATTCATTGCTAGATATAGGAGGACTGGAAATAGGACTCATTCTTCTGGTACCTGTGGAGTGTGAGAATCAGTATTGGTTGTTCACGGTGCTTCGGTGTGGCGTAGGCGGAGTCTTTGCAGCGGTGGAGAAAAGCACCTGCAAGCAAGTTAGATGAATATTGCAATAGAAATTTTTGAGTTTGTTATTGTGAAATCTGAAGTGGTTACAAAAATTTATATAAATGCTAAGAGTTGTGACAGCTGTAAATATCTGACAGTTGTTATCTAATCTAACTATAATTTGCTATACAAGTATCATTAAGGAGTCTAAGATAACTTACAAATATGACAAGATGATGCATATGATATATACGCACCATCATGAGGGGGGAATGTTGCGATATTTAAAAGTTGTGACTGTTAAGTTTCATATTCACTATTTATTATATTGATTAATCTTTCCTATATAAATGTACATTCTCCTCACATAATATGGTATATTAAACATATTTTCAATCTTAAAAATGTTTGAGTTATATTTTTTCATTTCTTTTGATTTTTGGGTTGTTTTGTTGAATATAAGAGATCGGTTGAGATATTTTATGTTTTTATTTTTATTATACTCAATCTTCAATTTGACTAAAAAATTTCTCATGTGATCAATTAGGTGACTGAATCCGTGTTGACAAAAAAAAGGTAGAAATGTCATCGATCGCAAATAATAACAGGTTTACTATATCTCACAATGACTTCTACTTTAGGTATTTTCATTCACTTTCTCTTTGCAAAATTTCTATTATTTTGTTGATTCTCGTGTAACCTTTTCCTTATTCAACGCTAATACACATTTTGTCTCAATCTTTTACAGAATTTGGACAAACTTTTACAGAATATGGACAGTGACTTTGGCCTTTATATCAACTATCAGTATTTTCATCTCTACCATCTATATGGCTTTCTTCAAGGAGTCGTCTGTGCTTTTAGTAATAGATACCACCATGAATGGAATTTTTATGATGGACTGGGTTCTTGGCTTTTTTGTTGCTTACAAATATGATGTGACTCATTCACAAATAGCATGGAATTATCTTGTGAGGAACTATTCGGTCTCGATCTTAGACTTAATTTCTTCAGTTCCGGTACAAGTTTTCAAATTGCTACCATATCAGAACAAGGTGGTATACGCCGTACTCTTGATTCGCTTTTGGCGTCTAAAGAAACTTCTAGCCTGGACTTCAAAGTAAGTGTTGTGACTTATATAATTTTATAATTATTAGCAATTATTGAGTTTAATAATTATGACTAGTATTTCACAAGTGATAGAGGACAACCTAGAAAAACTAATAGAGATTTTATAATTATCTCTAACAATGATGATGGGACTTGGAAGAAAATAAGGAACATGTGGAATATGCATGGCAAGAAACATGCAAGTCTATGAGAACTCAGACATACCGGAGGAGATGACAATACACCAAGCAGATCTCAGCATCACTAACTTCAAAAAGGCTACCAATCAGATCTCGAATCTGCACCAAAACCACAGTAATGCTCGTTTACTTAATAACCCTGGCACAAAAAGGCAGCATAATAGAGATCAGCGGGGTAAATGGAAAAAACCTCAGTCTGGAACTATTAAAATGAATACAGATGCAAGCTTACACGAAGATGGTACCTGGGGTATGGGGGCTGTTGCTCGTTTGATGATGACGGTGAGATCCTGGCATCGGCGACATGGAAGTCTAACGGGCGGAAGCAGTGGCTCTCTATAAGTGAACCTCGCGGTGGAATGACGCTTTCAGAGAGTGGAATTTGAAGGAGATAGTGAAACTTTGATGAAAATCATGAGAGGAACCCTTGATATTCCCAAAACATATGTTGGTAACATCGTGTTTGGCATTAAATGTAGATTATCCTTGTTTGAAATGGCCACTTTTAGTCATACAGGTAGGTTTAGCAACAAACTGGCCCATGTTTTGTCGGGTAAAGATCCTCTCCATTTATAACTTTTTCCATTTGTTGCAATTTGAAGAGAGATAGACACAAAAAAATAAGTGGTGGGTCCTATCACTAAGTGGATCCCACCATCATTATTTTATATGTGTCTATCTCTCTCCAAATTGCAACAAATGGAAAAAGTTATAAATGGAGAGGATCTTGACCCTGTTTTGTCTCAACATGCTTATGTTGAACCTGATAGAATTTGGATAGAGGATTTACCAACGGCTGCCAAGGCCCAATTAGTATCTGACCTTAACAACTAATCCAATTCTTTTCTTTCAAAAAAATAAATAAATAAGTTTCCAAGAGAGAATTAGAGATAAGTAAATAACCTTTTTTTTTACAAAAAGTGTACAGTTATCACAGCTTAGTTATAGTATTTTACAATGATGTTATGTATACAAGTTTACCCAACATCATTGTGTATGAGGGATGTTATGTATTTTACAAAACTGACATGTGTCGGTCACCGTACATAGTTGGGATACACTAATAACTAAGCTAAGCTAACTAGACACTTTTAGTCAAAAAAAAGTTTAAAAAATATTATTTTTCAAAAGAAAAAAACTGACAGGGCACCGGTGAAAGCTGGAGCACCGATGACTCATGGCGGCAGACCGACGGTGGTCTGATATCTAGACAGTGCTGTGATAAATTTATAATTTTAATTAATCATAAAAAAATTTAAAACAATTGCTTTATGTTTTTTTTCTTTCAATAATAATACATAAGTGGGCCTCAAAGCCTTTCACACTAATCCTGCAAATAAGTAGAAAAATAGTGGGTTAGGGCTTAAAATATTATCTCCACAAGGAGGTCTAAAATATAGTGTTCTTGGTGGGGGCTTATAAAGTTGAGCTTTATAATTTGGGGTTTTATTGCTATATAAAGCTACTTGTAAATGTTTCTATTCATTCAGTGAGAATCAGATATTGATAAAAAAAAAGGTGGTTAGAAATCTTCTATGAACTTTATGAATTTTACATTGTGAAATACAAAGTCATTCTAAACTGTTGAACATTGTATCCAGAGCAAGGCTCAAAGTCCTTTTTTTATGGGCAGTTCAGCCGTCGTCAAGTCTTACCCCAGTTAATTTTTCAGTATGTTACTCATACAAAAGAAAGAGAGAGAATTGTATCTTATGTGGTCATCACCAAATGAGATACGCACCACACCATCGTGACCAAACAATGTCGGTCTCCCCTCTTCTGAAACCACGACGATAAATACTCCTTAAAGACTCTTGATTATGATTTGTGTCACAAACATGTTAAGAGTGTATTTTCCAATACTGCCAATAAAAGATCCAAGTCTTAATTTAATACTGTGGACTTTGATATTTAAGGTCTTAGATGTGTATCTACAAATTTAGGATATCAGTACACTATGAGAGTGTTTCCATTTTTTATGAATATTTTATTTTTGTTTATTTTATGATAAAATTTTCTTTTTTGTACAGGATGGAAGAAACCCCAAACCCAATATGTTTCTTTTGGATTCGGTGTGTGAAGCTTATGAGTGTAAGTATTTGGCATATTATGTTTATCAAATTTTAAAATAGAATAAGATTTATTGACAGAAAATAGACTAACAGTATATCTATATTTATATAGCTTGTCCTTCTTCATATACACGCGTGGGCATGCATATTTTACCTACTTGCTTCAGCAGACGTTGACGCGCAGCTGTCGTGGACCAATGGAAGGGAAAAAATTTTTAAGCTAGAGTTATGGAGGAGATATGTCACTTCCGTGTATTTCGTCACAACGATATACACAACTGTTGGCTTCGGCGACTTTCATCCATCGACTGAAGAGGAGATGATTGCTTGTCTAGTCTATATGGCTCTAAACATGAGTTTTGGAGCTGCTTTGTTTGAACAGTTCATCAGTTTGGTAGTCAAAACGACTAGGCCTACAGGCAAAGATGTGAGTAATATTTTCACCAATTTGGTATGTAGGGGCTGTGGGTGAAGTTTTTTTTATCGTTTTCATATCCTCTCTTTCCTATTATCTTTTCTACCACAAATTTATTGTGTTGATTTCACCTTTAATGCAATAAAATCAGTGTACATCAAAGGCAGGAAAAGGAAGGCGGCGCTTTAGGTTGTATGCCAAGAGAAAAGGTACATACTTGTCATGTTTGTTTCTAGTTAAACTATAAGTATCATTATCAAGTAAATTACAATTTAATCAATGAATATTTATTCTATAAAAAAAAGTATATAGATTCAAGTCAATATTTTGACATTTATTCATTTGGTATAGTTTGAATATGGGAGAAATTAAATAAATACAACAACCACCAAGCCTTATCCTACTAAGTGGGGTCGGCTACATGGATCAAAGTACGCCATAGCCCATAGTGTTCTATCATAAACCATATTTGGATCAAATAACTTGGTTTATAATGTTATATTATTCAAAACCAAGTGATTGAACACAAGTAGTTAATGAGCTCGCCCTATAACAAATCTTAAAGAGAACCTGAATTTGAGTTCGATTACTAGGGATTAATAGGGCCTGGCTGAACTCCGGATTACTAGGGCCCGTCGCAACATCTAGAACTAGGGCAAGGTATACTAAAACGTCCTCGGACAAAGACCTGGATAGTTTGGTTTGGGTTAAAGATACAAAGCAATTCAGATAAATTGATAGCCTTGGTATCAAAATAGAAATTTTATGGCTATCAAGGACAGGAAAAGAATAAACAATAAATCAGAAAAAATGAAATTCTTAAGAGAAAGATATGGTCTATTACCTGGTGAGAGAATTTCAATCTACATATTTGACCACTGACTGACATCGGAGTTGAAATGCATCGCCGGCCATTTCAACCACCGGAGCTTTGCGCTTTCATAAACAAAAATGATTTTAGAATGTCAAAATGAAATCTCAAATTGAAAATTCAAAAGAAAACACAAAGGTATGACAATCGAATTGGAAAACATAAAGGGTATGACAATCAAATTGAAAATTCATACGAAAACCCAAAGGAACATCGATGTACTTACTCCAATCCAAAACCCAACTAAGGATATTAACAGATCTGGAAGATGGAGGAAGCGTGCGATCTGGTTTGTTTCAAAGTTTGTTGTGTTTCAACCACGCGTGCGTGTTGTACTCACAGCCAGTTATGTCTTTCTTGTGTTTTTTTAACTTAGTTTGTACGCGTGTGACCAATGGAAAATTAGGATTAGAACAAATTTTATTTTATTTTTGAAAGGAGGATTAGAACAAATTGAAAATTAATTTTAATTTATTTGAATAAAAATGATAAAATTGAATTTGTCCACCTTCACTTCGAAAGACTAAACTACCCTTATTTTTTTATTTTTATGTTTGCTTTTGTGTTTAATTTGCAGTAGAAAGTAAAAATTTTGATCTGTGCGTTTCAATTTGTTGACGAAATTTTTTAGACTAAAACTGAATATCATGGAAATGGGAAATATTTTTTTCTCAACCTTATAACAAACGCTAACCATGCATTTTCGAAAATGTTGTTCTTAACCTTGAAAAAACACTTATGTAAGTGCAGGTGGTTCTCTCTCTACTAGTAACGCAAGTTCATCAAAAAAGAAGAGTTCCCTTGAAAGCCAACCCAAAAAAGATAAGGACTTTGATGTCTTGGTCCCGGTAATCCTTTTATTTCAATACATTCATCTCTTTCAATTTAAGAAAATAAGATTTGATTTTTAAATTCTGTCAAACAAAAAAGGTTTGATTTTTAAATTGTGTTTTTCATTTTACAGTGTGCTGGACTCAGGAATATAAACAATACTTGTTTTATGAATGCAGTTTTACAAGCTTTTACTCACATTTTGCCACTGCATAGGGGTCTTCTACTTCTTGATTTAAAGTTACATAGTAGTTGTCCCCGTAAGTATTTTTATTTATTAATTTTTTACTTTATTTTTTAACATCAAGATTTTGATTTTTGGAAATGGGAATTGTTTGATTTGATTTTCAGGTGCTGATGAAAACAAATTCTGCATTCTTTGTGCCTTGCGAAACCACTTGACCGAAGCTGGACATCCTTCTAGGGACACAGTCAATCCTTCTGAGCTTTATAATGGATTGCAATGTATCCTTTTATTTCTTCTTTCTAGTGTTGTTAATTGTGAAAACTTATTTATCTATTAATTAAATGTATTGTGAATTGTGATTCATGACACATATGCAATAGCTTTCATGCCTGAGTATACAACGGGTAAGCATCAGGATCCACACGAGTTCATGATTAAGGCCTTGACTGCACTGAAAGGATGCTTGCTTGAGTACAATAATCTAATTGATCTAACATTTAGGGGTGCTGTTGTTAAACAGGTATGCACATTAATACTATTCTTTCCCTTGTAGTTTAATTTTAAATTATGTTTCAGAAAAAAATATATGATCAGTATTTACATTGTACAGCATTTAAAGGAATGGATACAACTATAATTACAATTAAGATTCTAAACTATTACCATGACATTGTTGATACTGAAAGTATGTTGATTGTGATAAGTTTGGCTGAGCATGCTACAATTGTAATTGTGATAAGAAAACCATGTTTCTTTGTGCTTTTGTTATTCTCAGATTATTTTAATTATATACTTTTTTTATGTTTATTTTTTTCAGCTTCGATGTTGCTCTTGTAAAGCGTCTGATGAACCAGTACACCTGGAAGTGTTTGATCTGACTTTAAACATAGACAATGCAAGTGACACTCAGACGGCACTTGACATTTACTTCAATATCTCAAAGATTGATGGTGCAGCTTGTAGTTTCTGCAACAAGGTTGGATTCTGTGAGGAAAAGCGTTGGCTTCTAGAAGCTCCTTCTGTCGTCGTAATTCATTTAAATAGGCTTGTGTTTGAGTTTGACCCTCATAGTCGAAAAGGTCATACTCGAAAAGAAAACAAGAATGTTGGCTTCAAGATGGATATAGATTTAGAGCCATATGCCTTAAGCCCGACTGAGAAAGAAGTAAGTTTGGAATTTATTTTACACTTTCATACATTTTTTCAAGTTTTGGGCTTGTAGGTAAATCAATTCTGTTCCAATCATGGTTTTTAATTGTGGTTTTTATGTTGCAGCCGCAATTTAAAACCACTGTTCCGATTTCTCCATTTCAATTCCATATTGTTTGACTCGTTTTTTATTTAACAGGGATATTGGAAATATGATCTGTATGCCATTGTTGAACACGTGGGAGCTTCAGTTAATTCAGGGCATTACATATGCTATGTTCGTTGTGTTGGAGATCAATGGTATTCGATGAGCGACACTGTGGTAATGGAAAATTCTTTCTATAGGCTAGTTTAACCCTTTTTACCTGGTTATATGGTTTTTGTTTGAAATTAAAAAGTAATAGTATTTGATCAATGCCTGCCACTTTTTCAAAATTTTAATTTTGTCAGAGGTTTCTTTTTCAGATAGATGATTGTGCTTATTTAAGTTCAAATGTGAATTATTCTTAGGTGACTAAAGTTTCTGAGGAAGCAGTGATGTCCAAAGAAGCCTACCTTTTGTTTTATTTACGGAAAGGTACACCCTGGTTCTCTAGTCAGGAGGTGCAAGCTACTGCTTCAAAGAAAAGGGTAATAATATTGGTTTATACCACCTAATTTCAATGGTTTTTTTTAAGCAATTACTTCCAATGGATGACATTATATATATTGTGTATGACAATGAAAAAGCAGTTGAACATGTCAATTATTGACATTAACTAGCTGAGTAGATGCTTGGGAATCAGAAAGGAAGAATAACCTAAGGTATGCAGTTTTTAAGGTTTAGTTTTTTTACTATCACTATGGTGTCAATTAAAAGTTCTCTCTTCTTTTTCAAATTCTGTTGAAATAAAATAACCCAAACTTTTATTAGAGAGAAACTTAGGAGAGTGCAAGTAATTTGAAAAAATTGAAATATTTTTATTTTCTTGGTCTTTCTTTTTTATGCAGTTTTCTTTTTCATGATATATAACATTATAAGAATATTGAATTTCCTTTCTAGGGGTTTCTACTACAACAAGAACAAAAGATAAAATTTGTATTTCCTAATTTAGCTCACCACTTTTATGAATCAAATGTTGTACAGTGTTTGGGAGTAAGGTTGTGAAAAAAGGGAAAATCAGAAAAGAAAATTTATGTCTGTATTGTCATGAGTTGAATTTGGTAGAATGGCTGCAAATATTTGAGCTTATTTATAAGTCTAAGTTGCAGGATATTTTACTAGTGGCACGTTGGGATCGGATGAGGAGGCGGTAGCTAACAATGAACAAGGAGGGAATGATCAATGATTTAGGCATATTGAACTTGTGTAGGTTTGGTATATGGAATATTGAACTTTGGTCCCATCTTCATAAGTCGAGATCATAAAGTTGGGTCGTGTACGTATACTTTGTTGGATTTGACATGTTGATTGATCATATGTATTTTAAGTGTACGTAGAGCAATTTTTGAGGATGCACTCTATTATGCAGCTAGGTTATTAGCAAAATTTGATAAGTTGAAGCGTTCCCACCATGATCTACTATAGGTCATTGGTTTACATAAAAAAAATTATGTGTTTTCTCTCATTTCTACTACTTTGACCCTTCTATTCTAACTCCTTCTATTCTTACATATATAAGTTTCACAAATAATCAAAACCAATGTAACACTTTAAGTTGATCGAACCTGAAAATACATTATTCTGACATTTGCTATAAAATAAAAATTACATATTTGAATATCGTAATTTCATGCTGAATTCAAATGATCCCCACAAACCATCTAAAGGAAGCCCCCCTTGGACTCATTAAAGGGTCGTAGTCAGACAAGTTTCATTTTTCCTTTGTTTTGTTGCTATAAAAATCTTATCTTATAATCTTATAATAATATAAATGTAAAGAAATTTTGCATTCAAACCCTAGCAAAACCCTAATGCAGCCCTGCCCATTTTTACAGATTTGCCCTTTGTTTGGAGCCAAAATCATGTCTTTCTAAAATGACAATTTAACCCTTGATCTAAAACCAGGAGCAGCCCATGGTATTATGGTATTAGAAACCACTTTTGCAGCTTTTTTCTCAGCACATGATATTAGAAATCAATTTTGAGCTTTTTTCTCACACCCTCTTCTCTTCCCTCTTCCAATCGATCACTTCTTCTTCATCCCTCCCTCCCTCCCTCGTCCTTCTTCTTCCTTTATTCTCCATCTAAGGCTGATTCTCCTTCCATTTCACTCAACCAACAGGTTTTATTCTTTCTCAATTAATTTATTTTTTCGCTTTACCACCATTATAGCTTCTTCTTCATCTTTGCTTATTCTGTAAATGCATGTATTTGTTATTTCTTCTCAATCGATTTTGTCTGGTTTGAGGGTTAAGTGCTATCGTAACGTATCAACTTGATTGTTCTCCCTCTCTCATTTTGATTTTGATTTACAATTCCATTGTTTTTTTTTTTGTTGAGAGATTGATGATTCCATTGTTAGTTATACTATTTCAATTTGATTTCGGTTGATGATTCCATTGATATTTCTACTTTTGATTCGTTTCTATTTTAGGTTTCAGATCGCATCGCGCATTGCAATGGATGGGAGGATGGATTCTGGAAGTTAATCTTGTGAGTTTTTTTTGTTAATTTGTGCAAAAATTGAATTATTATTATTATTATCTCATTCTTGGTGTTTAATCATCTTCCTTTTGTTTTTTCTCTTTATTGGGGATCTCCAAGTTATCCTATACATAAATTGGCATGCTTTGCTGCATAATGAGAAATAGAATCAATCAAATAGTATTTGCAATGCTCTCTCTGGATTTATGGTTTAAAATGAAATATAAAATTAATCAATATGTTTTTTTTTTTTGTTGATATGATTTAAGTTTGAGGTTTAGTTTGATATCCCTGTTTACAGAGCCTTTGGATTCTTATACACCTCAAGAATCATTTTGGTGATGATTCGGCATCGTTGAGGTAATTCTTAGATGTGCTTATCATATGGTATCAGATCATTCTTTGTGAATTCGAAAGAAAGTAAATAGTATATTTTTCTTTCATTTTGACATTGTGAATTTATATGATATCAAATTTGATTGCTTTATGGTGTTGTTTACCTGCAGTGAAAGTGAGTATGAGAGAGAGAGATTCACCAAGAAATGATGAAAGCTACTTTGCACTCTAAGTGTTTGATAAAAGGATCACTATACCTTACACGAGGCTTTCTTGCTGGTAAGTCCCATTCTTATTTTCTTCTTTATGCATTTCATAAATTTACATCTCTTGAAATTTTGAAATGAATTTATATATTTCTTATAGATTGTTCAAAAGAAGATATTGGCATTTGGTCAATTTATCTTTTAGTATCTGATTATAATTGTGAGTTTTTGGAAAATCGTTATCATAACATTACTTACTGCCCAAGCGCAGGCACAGGTAGAACAAAAACAACTAGGTGGAATGGCTGACCTAGAAAGCTTTATGTAGATTTGGACGATTTTGACGTGGAAAAATGAGAAGGGGTTGTCAAGGCTGCAAGGCACATGCTGAGTAGTTGGAATCAGACCAATTTTCTGCTGGAACTTCACCATATTCAGGTCACAAATCTACAACAATCACTTGAAGAAAGTGTGATGTTGGGTCATAAAATGCAGCGTAGATGCAGGTGCACCTCTATTTTATCAACAAAATATGTATGGAATTGGGATATGCATCAACAATGACAGTGGTGAATTCATCTAAGCAAAAACCAAACACAAGAAACAACTCCTTTCTCCAAAATAGGCAGAAGCTATGAGACTTTCACAATATATTATTCGGTTTGTTCTCTTTCATTTTGATTTAGATTTACAATTCCATTGTTTTTTTTTTTGTTGAGAGATTGATGATTCCATTGTTAGTTATACTATTTCAATTCGATTTCGGTTGATGATTTCATTGACGGTTAAAATATATTTCAACACATTGAATTGAGATTGATGATTCCATTGTTAGTTATACTATTCTAATTTCATTGACGCTTCATTTTTGCTGCTAAGTGATATGCCACATGCTACTACTGTGTGCAGTACTAGGTGCTTAGTTTGTGTTTTCTACCATACCTTTTTGCGATACATGAGGGAAAGAGTGCGGGAGGGGATTGTGTGCAACGTGTGACGAAAAATAGGATACATACAAATGACAATTGGAAAGTGACGTTGACTCCAAATATGCATTTTCCATTATGGCACAAAGAAGCCGAGACAGTTACGCGACCGATTTCAGTCATGTTCACTATTGTTTGTCCATTAGTATCTCCAGACAAGTTTTTTATGCCTCTTCATATAATATGCATAGTTTAGCTTTTTGCTACTTTGATATTTGTCTATGTACTTGGTTTGGATACGAAACACAAGATGATACTTGACTATTAGAAAGATGTAAACAACTATAGAAGTATTTTATTTATATAGGCAGAATATGGATTCTTTTTTGCAGTCATTTTTTGTTGCGGCATTTATATTGGTTTAAATACAAGTTTTATTTTTCTGTTACCAAGCATTCCCGGTCTTGAAATATTGGTTTAAGGAGAATTTTCTACATGGTAATGAAGTCTTCCTCTACAGACGAGGTTACAAATTCTGATGCAACTAATTTTTTAAATAAAGGAACACATCTTTTTCTCTGTAATTGCTTTAATATTGATATATGATGTGGTCTTTAATAATGGAGTCCATGCTGCAGAATTTCATTATGGCAAGGAGTACACAAGAAGTTGCCGAGGGATTACTTAAATTAAAGGGTTGGTTAGTTTGTCTTCGCTTATTCATAACAAATCTGCAAAAAAAAATTCTTTTCTTAAGAAAACTCAATATAAAATTATTTTTTATTGTTATATGCTTCTTGCTGTTTTTTTTTATTGATAAACATGTGATATTACCTTTGCCTTTCTCAGCTTAATAGGTCTGATCGATGGTGATGACGAGTCTGATCTGTTGCTTCGAACTAACCTTTTGAAACTACGCACTTGCCTCATAGAATTCAATACAACCAATGTAAGTCATATTGCCTTATTGTGAAACATCGAAACTTTCTTTTTGATTGGTTATTGATCTCCGTTTTTCTAAGGAAAATTATACATATAAAATAAATTGCAGTTAACAAATTAGCAATGTACTTGGTAAAAATTCATAATCTATAAGAAACATTTTAGCTGAAAAAAAACTAAAAATGCAATCAGGCCTAAAGGTGATATTTCTATTTTGCGAGTTTTGTTTCTGTTGCTACCTGTGATCAGCAGTTTCTTCTCCGTTTTTTTTTTGGTGAACGATGCTCTTCTTTTTTCTGTTAAAAAAAATTGGTGTTGTATAGTTTACTAAAAATTCATAATGCAACAAATACATTTAAATGGTACAAAAAAAATAAATATGAATGCATACTCACATAGACATTGCAACTCAGGCTAACACTGATAGTGTATTTTTCGAGTTTTGTTTCTGTTGCTACCTATCATCAATACTTTTTTTTTTTTTTTCATTTTTAGTGAATGATGCTCTTCTTTTTCCTGTTAAAAAAAACTGGTGTTGTACATGGTTAAGGAAGATTCATAATGCCACAAATCACAAATACATTTAAATGAAAACTGCAAAGTTAGAAATGCAAACTCACATAGCCATTGTAACTCAAGGTAACAGTGATGGTGCTATTTTACAGCAGAAAGGAAAATTGTCAGCGTGATTTGTGAAGAAGGAATTTAAACTCACAAGTGGAATATATGTAATGTTGTGACATCCAAATAACAATGACTATATTGGTTGGATGATGATTATTTAGTAGTGGAAACATTTTGTTTTGCAACTTCCTAAACTTAATCACTGCTTCTAGATTGGACAATGTGTCAGAATCTAATTTTAATTTTGAATGTATATTATAAAGTATTAATATACACTTAACTTGGTGATTATAATTGTGTGAAGGGGGAGTGATCAATGGCTTGATGGGCTGGTTTTTGTTGCTGCAAGGGATGCTAGCTGTTGTTTGCAGCCTGCCTGCAGCAGGTGTTTTTGACCCCCTGCGTGTTTGGTTCTTTGGGACCCTGCTATTATGTGACTTTTCCTGGCTTTGTTTTTTGGAGTTTTTTCCTGGCATTAGTGGAGTGCAGCAGCTGCTGGTGTGTCTGGCATCAGCTGGTATGGCGGGAATGCCGCAGTTTTGCGGTTTTGGGAGTTTTTAGATAGGTCTGTTATGCCTTAGTAACCGTTGGTTTGCCTGAGTTTTGTTTATGTTCCACTTCTCAGTTGGAGTTAGGAATCTTAGGGGTTTTTTTTAATTGAGTTTTCCTTTTGGGGTTGAGGTGCCTACTGTTATATGGCGCCTTATTGCACTCTTTTTCCTCCTTTGCGGGACAATGTACAAAGAAGTGTTCCAGAATGTTCGATAGCCTATTTTATTATTCCATGTTTGTTGTTGTCAGAGTTGTTTGCTTCATCTATATTTTGCTTTAATTTGTTTTATTTTCTTTTAGAACATTTCACGTCATTGGTTTTTCATGTCTATTCATTCACATGTATTATTCCTCCATTGCTAATGAAATGTGTCCATTACTGTCCCGTGCGATAGCACGGGTCGACCGTCTAGTTATTATTAATATCCTCTACTAGGCATGAATTGAAGCTCGCAATGTATCGCATGATTAATTGTGAAGTGTCAACACACAAGTTGGTGGGGCCAATATGGATGAGAAACGTGTTGAGATTGGTTTATAAGTTGATAGTGGGTCCAAGTCCAACATTAGACCCACATAAGTTTCCCACTAGGCACAGTGACTCCAGGTGTTGCAAAAGTTAATTAATTAAGACTTGGCCTTTGCCATTGTCTATGAATCAACTGAGTATAGTGCTCCTTCCAACATAGTTGACTAAACCATTTGTTTCACATTTGTGGCTGAGATCATGATAGGTGTAATTCATGATCTGATGCTCACCCACTCTTACATTAATTTATCATCTATGCAAATAATAATAAATTCAATTATATAGTATGATCGAAATCACATTTTATAGAAGAAGAGATAAAAAGAAAGATAGATTAAAATCACATTTACAAGTACCAATGAAGTGTAAGACCATGTTTTAGTTAAAAGGTCTAAGTTGAACCAACGAAAAAAAAACATTCTACTCAAAGAAAACACATGCATTCTTCCCTCTAATAATTTCTTGCCTACAATTTTATTTTGTCATCCAAACAAAACCTTAGTGTATTTTTCTTTGTTATCATCGGTCATAATAAAGGTTTTTGTTGCTAGTTGCTACTCTTGTACACTACAACAATACCTCATATCGGTTGACGTCACCTTTTCAGGTCTGCTCCATTTTTAGAGTCGAACACGATGACCTTGGAACCCTTTTAAAAATTTCATCTTGAACCTCTTCTGGATGGTATTACTGGTCTGCCTACAATTGTTCCTTCTGAACCTCGCGAGTCTATCCCACTAGATTAACCTACAATTGATCTCTTAATCTCATGCCCACTACAATCCGATAACCATCGTCAACCACCCTATAATATGATTGTTCCTAATTAAATGTATAATATCTTCTATAATAGATCTTTCGTTGTGCTATTCAGTCACATAGTTTTCAGCATGTCTCTTTTTTTTTTTTCTTATACAACAATCAAGTTTTATCCCAATAAGTGAGGTCAACTACATGAATTAAATTTCGTCATAGTATTTTATCATAAACCATATTTATATCTAACTCATTAAGGGTTGTCAACCACATAGCATTCAACATGTCTCTTGTAACACCCCGTTTTCCCAACTTGAAT
The DNA here is from genome assembly GCF_003473485.1 of Medicago truncatula. Lineage (NCBI taxonomy): Eukaryota > Viridiplantae > Streptophyta > Magnoliopsida > Fabales > Fabaceae > Medicago > Medicago truncatula. The sequence continues at coordinate 54,266,172 of NC_053045.1, read as the reverse complement.
TTTTTTGCATAAACATTAAAGTAAACAACTAAAACAGGATGTCACACTTCCTTAAAAGATAAATAGAGTATAATTACTATTTATTCAAAACATCTCAGGTTATCAATTCAAATCTCATTGCAGCGGAAAACATTAATTAAACAACGTAATTGCACAACGGCCTCAACATAAACAACTTATTAAAATTCCATTATATGTAGTTCATCAACATAATTCATAATAATACGTAACAAATGGAAAACAACACAAATATCCCCCATCTTGTTACGTATCAGAGCGACCCTAAGACGATGCGTGACAGAGTCAACTCACTTCAACAGCTAATCTTGGTTATCTGCACATTACCCACGTAGATGCAACATTCAAACAGAAAGGGTGAGATTTCACATTCAATAACAATAAGAGCATAATTCTTTAAAAGAATTTAACGACACATAACAACACCTATTCATCTTTAGTAAAACTAATAAACAATAATTTAAGTAAGAGAATTTATCAACATAAACAACAACAATTAAACAATATTGATACTTCACATAATTCCAAATATAAATCATTAATTATTTCGACAACTTGACAACACGACGACAACACCGACAATACAACGACAATAACATCAACTTGACAAATGCAATATTCATGTGGTACCAATCAGGGCATCAAGCCCCCAACGTATAGAGCAAATAGGCTCACAGGGCATCAAACCCTCAACTTAATGAGTATGCATGGACTCAGCAACCAACAACTTTAATAACTTAGATAGCTTTGACAACTTCAACAACTTAGAACAACAACTTACAACTTTAACGACATTGACGATAACAGCGGCAACGACAACAACAATGACTTTGCATCATAATTCATCAATCAAGAATATCCATATAATAATTCTTCAATCATGAACAACATCATAAATCATCATATTCATCAACATATACATTCATATAATAATTCATTAATCATTAACAACATCAATTACATCATTAAATAACAAACATATTCAATTTATCTTCTAATTAAATTCATTAATTAAGTAGCCGATGCATACAGGATGAACCTTTCAACAAGTAAATTCCATCAAACAAATAAAGAAATGTTCACAAACTTAAATTAAACAAACAAGTGGAACACTTCCATAATTTTAAGAGAACACCTAAATTTTACAAGCAGAGAACAACTGAACTTCTATAATTTTAAGAACAAAGTCATATATTCAGAGATGCATAATCAAATAACTCACAAATACACATTGTCAAATAATTAATCTTTATACAATCACTTGGAAAAGAAGTATATTATTTTGAGCACGGTTCTTCAATGATCATTATATATACACACACGCATATATACATGGTTCTTTCAAAAGAACACAAATTATGTATATACAACATGCATAAACTTTGATACAAGATAGCTACATCAATGTAGGGGTGAGTCACCGATAGAAACTCTAAACAAATAGCTATAGGATTAATTTATGCATCTCTTAACGTGATCTATAATCTTCGATACCTAATCAACGAATGTCCAATTATAATCATATAAATTAATTCATAGGAACAAGGCAGTACATCGAAGAATGTTTTGTATATATGTATATAAGAGCAGTAACACATTTGGTATCACAGAACCATTCAAAACAAATTCATAGCACATCATCTGAATAAGGTAATTCGGCATAACAATTGACTTTCATAAAATCACAGTTTAATAAAATTAGGTTTTCATTAAAGTCACTTGTGCTAAATAAATTATTTTTCTAATTCAAAATTAATATAACAATCAAGAACACGAAGTTAACAAACAATTATCACAAAAAAACAAGAAAACTACGAAAATTAACAACCCTTCACTACCCACATGAGTAAACAAACCTATAATGAATAAAACTCCCCCTTTTTAGAATCATAATTTTCAAACGTTAATGCAGTAAAAAGAACGGAAAGATGGCTTTTCGCTAGTGTTAATAGTGTTTTTGGAGGAGAATATTGTTTTAATGTTGATTTTATTTTCAAATTTAATTTGTATTTATTGTCATTTCAACCATAAAATAAACACTACTAGTCTAAATACCCGGCGTTTTCTGGATTAATTATTATACACAAAGTTTTGTATTTAGGTACACATATAAGTATATATCCGATTGAAATAATTTAAATTTATAAATAAAATTCATCAAACAACCTAACATATTAATAGTTAAAATCCTTTAATCAATAAATATTGACTTTTGTTTTGCACTTAAATAACGTTTGAATCCACTATCTCATGAAGGTGAACACATTCATTTGGGTTTAGACGACCGACAATTTTATGACCTTTCAACACATCAGTCATGTCATGGTTGTGTCTAACATCACAAACTTTGTGGCTTCAATCACCAGTAGTCAACAAGTAACCTGTCACTCAAAACGGACACTCGCATTTACTAGAACCAGCTATCTCGCCCCGACTCTTTCTCTTGTACTCGGTGTATGAACCCCCTCTTTCACATATCAAAGTAACAAATGTGCTTCTTCCATTGCTACCGTTATCGGATTTACCAATAACAGTGGAAAAACCGAGCTTCCTAACTTTCTCTCGAATCCACTCCAACAAATCATTTTGTGTTGCAATACTCACAACAAAATATATTATCACTCAGTATGCAATTTTTATAAGGAAATCCTCAAATGCTATTGAAAATTTTGTCAACTGCATTATTTATTCACATGAAAAGACTCGTAAACTTTTTCATAACACACAGGTAACCAATCTATCTATACTACATAAAGAAAAACTAAAGTTCTTGTCGTGGGGAAAACTCAACTAATTCTACATATTTATTATAATTTTCTATTTGTTTTTTCTTAACATTACTCGATATGGAACATTGGAACTTATGAATAGCCACTCACACAATAGAGACATATACATAGAGGTATACAAGTGTGCATATTACTGAATAAATTAAGATATCTTCATGAAAATGATTTTTGGTTAGGATAAATAAACAATGGACAAGTAACTTCTTTCTATAATGGAGTGGGGCCATAACTTCTCTCTCCTTGTCTCTCGATGAGCGATGCTACGAGCTCTTGTTAGTTGGGTAATGGGTTTTAAACTAATTTTTTTTAAGTTGTTGATTCTTGTATGTTGCACTCTTTATTTATATTGGGTTAATTTCAGTACCTTAACTTGTACTTTTTTAATACTACTTCTCTTAATATAAAATAAAATAAATAATCTTCAAATCTGTTCTATGTAATTATCATAAAGTTAGCCTCTTATTTTAATAATTTTATAAATATAAAATATGAACTGAATTGATATGTGTCCCGTGACTAACAAAATGCATTATTATATGCAGGAGTTGGAGTTCGAACTCCAGATACCCTATTTATTCACTTTAAAAGTGAATTTCAACCACTAGACAACCTTGACAAAAAAATCAAAGAAATTGTGAAAGATATAAAGTGGTTTGGTGGTTGGGGCAGAGGTAGTTAAGAAGTAGAAGGATAAAAGAGGTTGTAGATTCCTTCAACAAAAAAAAATTGTAGGTTCAACCCCATCACAATAAAATTCTAATATTAACAACCAACATATTAATATTGTCATTTTCCTAAAAAAGATAATATTAATATTGCTATTAAAAAAGTGTATACACACATGTTTCTGTGAGTTTAACTCAATTGATAAGGATATTGTTCTACATATATAAGGATCAAAGTTAGAATTTCAAATTTTCTATTTACTCAATTTAAAAAGGTGAATTTCTAGTAAGAATGTTTGACAAAACTCTCAATAAAATGGTCGTAATATTTAGAGTCAGATATTATTTGGAGTCTGATATTATGATTGTAATAGATGTGAAAATTTTCAATAGATTTAAATCCATCGACAATATTATAAGGCAAATTCTATGGTACACCCAATAAATTTGGGTGTATCGGTACACCAAGTCGTAAAATTAATAATAAATGAGTTGTTTTTTTTTGAAGAAAAACAATTATTTTCTATCATTGACAACTAAGATAATTTAATTTTATATACTAAAAGTTTCGACGAAATAAAATTTAATTTTTAAGAATTTTTATTACTCATAACAATGAATATTTGATTATTTTTATGACAAAATGTAAATTTTGTAATATGATCCTTATAAACAATGAAATGATGGTTTTTCTTATGAAATGATATTTTCTAAAATATAAATATTGACAAATACCTTTTTATTTCATTAAAGTGATCTTTAATTTATATATTTTGTGAAAGAAGAGTACCGGTATACTCAAAATTGTGAGTGTACCATAAAGTTCCCATATTATAATAGTAAAGTTTTAATTTTTCTAGAACGAATAAAAAATTCCTCAATTTTTTTCTTCTTTTCCACAAATGAATAAATTTAATTTTTTCAAAAAAAAAAAGAAAGAATTAATAATAATGACGTCTAATAACAAACTTCCCTAACAAATCGTAAAATTAAAAAAAGAAAGAAAAAGAAAAAAGGATTGAGTCAACAAAATAACCGTGGACTAAATACTCTTCCACCTATATATATTGCCTTCAACTTTTCAAATTTCACAAAGAGAAGACTCAGCCACCAAACGAAACTAACTCATCGCTGAAACAGAGAAATAGAGAAATGGTGAAAATCACTTCGCCGGAGTCGCCAAACCGCCACCACTCCAACGGCGGCTTCTTCGTAACAATATCAGCGATCCTGGCTCTACTCTCACGAAAAGCTAACCGATTAAAAGAAAAAGCAAAATCATCATCGACGACGAAACCGATCAGAGACGAGGAGTGGAGGTTCGATCTTAAGACACCGCCGAAATCACCGATGGCGAAACCGAAGAAGTTGCTGAGCAATATAAGCAACAAAGCACTGTCGCAATTCGGGAAGAAGAAGCAGAGAGAGGAGAGAGAGAAGGAAGGTTGGGGAAACGGCGGCGTTTGGCAGAAGGAGATTTTGATGGGAGGAAAGTGTGAGCCGTTGGATTTCTCCGGTGTGATTTACTACGATATTAACGGGAAACAGACGCGTGAAGTTCCGATCAGGTCTCCACGCGCTAGTCCTTTGCCTGGATATCTCACGCGCGGTTGAATTCAATCGCTAAATTCTAGGTTTGTTAGGGAGTTGATGAAATTACTAGATTGATATGCACGTGATCTGTGATCGATCGCACGTGTATTTTTAGATTTACTTCGTGTTTTTGCTTATAAGAATTGAAAATTTAGAATTAATAGAGTGTGTTTGTTTGTTAGTTGATGATGAAAACTATACAATTTGTATAAAGTTAATGCGATTTAAGTGAAAGATCTTTGAATTTTTCTAATTGGGAAGTTTGAGTGTAATTAAGTGTCATTCATTGAGCATGTTTGGGATTACGCGTTGAGCAATTCACTTGCGTTTACATTCAATTTGGTAAAAGAATATTTGCTTCCTGGTGGCCACTAATTAAACGTGGTAGTAAATTCATAAGTCTTATCACATTTGGTAAAACACTTGAAAACTATACAATTTAACACTATAAATACTAATATTCCTTCAACAAAAAAACTAGTATAAATACTAGAATGAGTTAAGTTTTGATGTAATCTTGATATAGTAAAAAAATCTAGAATAAGTTAAACAAACTTTGAGAATATGAAGAATGTTTATATCACTATTATATGACAATATTGAGACTTATTATTTTCTATGATCGTAAGATCAAATGAACAGTAATTGGACATTAACATGAAGAGATTTTGTTTAATAAAAAATGATTTAATATATTGAAGATAAATATATTTATATGTATATAAGCACTATTCATTTTGGCTGTGTAATCAACTAACCATAGAACTGGCAATAATTCTTACCGTAATTTTTGAATTATTTAATTAATCAACATGGGAATTGACCAGATTAACTAAGCTTTGGCAACCAAGTAATGGCAGTAGTGTCTTAAAAAAATTAATACATTTCTACCGTATTTTTCTACTATTTAATTAAAAAATAAGTGAGAAGGTAAATGCATCTAATATCTTAAAATATTAAAAACAAAAATGATATATGTATCATTTATTAAGAATAAATAATGGGAGAATATTGTCTTCATGAAGCTTAAGTCAATCAATATAGACAATGTATTATAATATGTAGGATGATCACGATTCAAACATCAAATACATCATTTATTCACTTTTAAAAATTATTTTTTTGCTGTTTGATAACAACAAAAATAATTGAAGAATATCTTGCGATTATTCTTTGCATTGAGCCCAATTTTCAATCTAGTGAATCATTATTAAATCAAGCTTTGATAACTTCACTTAATTATGTGTCGTATATGTTGATTGCGTTCTCATCCTAAATTTGTGGTTGTTAATTTGTATGTGTCATTCTGAATGGTTGCTCTGCTGCTTTTGAAGGTATTGTAGTCGTAGCAGTGGGAGATGAAAATGAAATATTTCTCTTTGTTTAAGCTGATAAATTCATTTTTTTTTTTTAGGAGTTGGAAGCGATCAATGGAGTATTTTCGACCCGTTTTTCACCGTGTAAATTAACAACCTTTCAGTCATTGTTTTTTTACCCTTTTTTTCTTTCTTTCTGAGAAGTTTTTTGTTGGAAAAAGAGGGCTACAAGCCCTGGAGGAGTTTTTTTACTAGTGTTGATAATATACATTTTTAAGAAAAGAATTTAGTATACTTTTTTCAATATATTCTCTCTTACAAAAAAAAAAAAAACCATTTAAGTCTTATTTTTTATTTTTTTAACAAACTAAAATGGTATATGATGTTAACAACTGTGATTTACCCTGCACAAGACGTGCAAACAGCAAGCCACCCAAGAGTATGTACAAGAACAAGGTGCAAAACAAAGAAAAGCACCACCAAAACAACAAAACAGAGAAAAAAAAGATTACAAGTGGATGCCCATACAAAGAAGGGGATGATTCCACCACTCATGGTAACTGTAGCTAAATAATCTCGGTTTTGATTTCAACCATAAGAAAGAGTTTAGTTTAACTTTTGCAATTAGAGTTGAAGTATTACAAGTCGTGTTTTGGAAAACACAGTCATTCCTTTCCTTCCAAAGGACCCAAACATAGGCAAACCAAATGATTCTGAAGTACAGATGAGTTGATCTAAGCAGTCCCGCCATATTAGTAAACTGAATGAAATGTTGACGAAGATCACCTGAAGATACCAAATCAATACCCAACCAGAGCTAAACATGGGACCAAAGAGAGCTAAATATGTCACAAGCTAAAAATAAATGTGCTGTTGTTTCCAAATTCCCACATCTTGACACACAAGTTGTGCCATCATGATGGAGAACATGTCGTCTCACCAAATTGTTCTTGGTGGGAAGTCTGTTGCGAAAAAGTCGCCACACGAACAAAGACACCTTTGAGGAAATATGTTGATGCCAAATGTCATCGACTAGAGACCTATCCACCAACTCTCCGGAATTAGTGAGAAAGCGATACGCTCCCCACACTAAATAACCATGAGAAGGATCTAACAACCACTGCCAAACATCATTGACATTTTCCTGCAAAACAATGTTATGTAATAACACAGAACACTCCCTCACATTCTCCTCCTCCCAAGCCAGTAAACGACGACGCCACAAGCTCTCCCACCCACCAACCGCCCCCAACACCCTCACCATCTCCTCCATCGAACGCTCCTTGTTAATAGACAACGCAAAGAGTCGGGGAAATTTAAGATTCAATGGAATTTCCCCCACCCAAATATCATACCAAAATAAAGTACCCTTTCCGTCACCAATCACCCTACGAGTGTTATTTTCAAACCAACTCCTTACACCCTCACCAATCCCTTCTCTAATCCAACTCAGAGACCGCCTCCAGGCCGAACAATACCTGCCACCCTCTTTCAACCACCCCCCAGCTCCCCATAACGAGCTTTCAAGTCTCGGTACCACATGTCCTCCTTATCAACCAACAACCTCCAACACCACTTACCCAACAAAGATAAATTAAAGGCACCTACCCTCCTAACCCCCAACCATTTAAGTCTTATTAAATCACATAAGTTTCGTTGTGTTTGATTAGAGTAATTGATAATCCTACTAATAGTCTATTTTTCTCATGCTTTTCAAGGAATTTTATTAATTAAACAGATTTTTATAACATTGTTTATCTCAAAAAAGTGTTACCTTGTTAAGAAATCACCGTGGCTTAAATGAATGTGCGAATACATTTGTTATTTTTCACCAAGAGTTAATACATTTGGTAAGTATTGTCGCGCAAAAAAAAATACATTTGCTATTAAGTGTTGTTGCTTAAAGGTGATAATTTTGAGCAAAAATCAAACTCAACATATTTTTGGTTTCTCTTCAAACATATACACCATCCGGTCATTATTATAAACGAAACTTTACATTTTAAATTCATTCAATTATTTATAAAAAAAAAATAAAAAATTCATTCAATTAATAATGTATATAGTCGTTATAATAGATCGCATATATCATTTAATGAATAAATCAAAAATATTTATTTTTGTTTATAATTGTTACCGAAATGAGTATTATCGTATCTCAGTTTTAGTAACCAAACAACTGAATTAAGGTGGTTAATGAATGTCACCGAAACAAATTATTCAAGAGAATTAAGTTGGATTGAAAAGTTTGAGTGTACTAATTAAGTGTCATTCCTTGAGCCGTTGAGCGTTAGTGTCCACTAATTAAACAAATTGGGAAGTTTGAGTGTAAATTCATTCATTGAGCGTTAGTGATACTAATGTTTGGGATTACGTGTTCAGCAATTCACTTGCATTTGCATTCGATTTGAGTAAAAGAATATTTCCTTCCTAGTGTCCACTAATTAAACGTGGTAGTAATTCCATATGCCTTATTTGGAGTGGAGGTGAGTATGACAAACTTTTGGATGAAAGTTTTAAATTGTATTTATTAGGTCTCCTCTCAAGTCTTATCATATTTGGTAAACAATTGAAAATTATAAATGCTAATATTGGGATAATAGTCAATTTAGTCTTTGAATACGTAAGGAGTAGTCACATTAATATCTCAATGCATCAAAATTATAAAATAGTCATTGATTGTGTATTTCGTTAGTCAAAATAGTCTTTAACGTCAAAATAATCTCTCAATGCTGACATTAACTCTTTTCATATAAGGACTTATATGACAGTAAGAAAATACTTATGAGAATTGATATGATAATAAATAAATATATTGAGGGACTAATATGACAATACTAACACATCATTTTAGTGTAAAAAGGACTATTTGAATACCAAAGTGCACAATCATGAACTATTTTAAAATTTTGATACATTGAGAGACTATTGTTACTATTCCTTACACATCCACGAACTAAATTTTGATTTAATTTTGATATATCACTAATTTCTATAGTCATAAGATCAAATAAACAACGATTGGACATACACACGAAGATATTTTTTGAATACCCCTAAATAAATTGATGAAAAATGATTTAATATTTTTGAGATAAATATATTTATGTGTATTCTAAACACTATTCATTTGGTATTTAAATACTATTCTATTTTAGCTTGGCGGTTACTTCGGGACATGTTGCCAACAAAAAACAATTTCCTTAGTCGCGACATTATATCTAGCGCAAACTCTTTTTGCTTGGCAGGTTGCGATCAAGTGAAAACTGTGCAGCATTTGTTTCTTCATTGTAATTACCTGTCTAGTTCTCTTTGGCAGCAGGTACGGTACTGGATTGACGTTTCAGGTGTAGATCATCAAAGTATACAGGCTCACTTTGTCCAGTTTACTAATTACTTAGGTGGTTTAAGGGAACGTCAATCTTTTTAACAGTTACTTTGGCTTCTTTGTATTTGGCTAGTATGGAATGACCGTAACAATAGATTGTATAATAATTCTCATAGTTCCACAATGAAACTTACGGAGAAGGTTAAATTTCATTCCTACTGGTGGTTAAGGGCTAATAATGCCACATTTGTTCATGGTAGTTAGCAGTGGTGGTCGAACCCTTTGATTTGTTTGGGTATCGACTAACTGCTTGGTCTGTATTATTTTGACAGTCACTCTGTTTCTTTGAGAGTCCTCTCTGGTACGCCTTGTGCCAAAATGTGTCTCTATTTGTGTGAATATATAGGCAAATTCTATTGTACACCCAAAAATTTGAGTGTATTGGTACACCCAATCAACAAATTAATAATTAAATGTGTTATTTTTTGAAGAGAAAAATTGTTTTCTATCACCTATAATTATAATAATTAAATCTTATTAACCAAAAACGTCGACAAAATAAAATTTAATTTTTCTGAGTTTTTAGTACTCATAATAGAGAATTTTGATTATTTTTTACGATAAAATGTAAAAAAATTAATATGATTTTTATAAACAATGAAATGACGTTTTTTTCCTTATAAAATGACATTTTTTAAAATATAAATATCAACAAATAGCTTTTTATTCCATAAAAATAATAGTTAATTTAAAGATTTTTGAAGTAGGAGTACCGGTACACATTAATTTGCGAGTGTACCGTAGAAGTTCCCGAATATATATACCATTTTTGTTTCTTCAAAAAAAATATCAAATGCCTAACTTATTCACCTTTAAAATATGTATTTTTAGCTACTCAACAACAACAACGAAAAACCAATGGGAGAATCTGTTGATTGCGTTCTCATCTTGAATTTGTGGTTCATAATTTGGATGTGTCGATCTGAATGGTCGTTATTTGCTTTTGGAGGTATTGTAGTCATGGGAGATGAAGATGAAATATTCTCTTTGCTTATGCTGCTAAATTCATTTTTCAGTTTTCTTTGGTGATGAAAGCGAAACAATGGAGTATTTTCGACCCGTTTTCACTGTGTAAACTAACAAACTCATTCATCCATTGTCTTTTCACCAGTTTTTTTAGAGTAGTTTTTGTTACCTGTGTTAATAATAAACTTTTTTAAGAAAAAAACATTGGTAATAGTAGCATACTACTTTTTTCAATTTATTCTCCGTTACATGAAAAGAAAATAAAAATTATCCAAGTCTTATTAAATCACATAGGTTTCGTTTTGTGGTTGATCTAAATATTGATAATCCTGTTAATGTTCTATTTTTCTTATGTTTTTCAAGGAATTTTATCAATCAAACACATTTTTATAACATTGACACATTGTTTTTCTCAAAAAAGTGTTGCCTAGCGAATAAATTATAGTGGCTTAAATGAATGTGTTAATACATTTGTTTTTTTTTTTTTTCCACCCAGAGTTAATACATATGGTAAGTATTGTCGCACAAAAAATTATATTTGCTTTATTAAAAAAAAAAATACTTTTGCAATTAACTTTGGGTGAAAATGACCATAATCTTGTATCACAATTTTAATAACCAAGCAATTGAGTTCAGATGGTTAATAAGTTTCACAAATGATAAGTTGTTCAATAGAATTTGAGTTCAATTTTTGGATGAAGCAATTATTGATCACACATCAATACAAGTGTAGCATATATGAAGGGGATATCAAATTACACACGAAAATGTATACTAACAATTTCATTCATTTAACAACATCCTACCGGATAAATATTTTCAAAATTAATTGTTGAATTGAAAGTATCTTATTATTATTTTTTTGAAAAATGTTGAATTGAAAGTATATTTTTTGAGGGAAAGTCATTATCATATAATAATCTATACCTAGATAATTTTTTTAACATTAAACTATAATGATTTTCATTTCCTATTTGTGTTTAATCTTAATATCAAAATATTAAGCCCTTCAAAACTCTTCCAACCAAAGCTCTTCATCTAAACATATCCTTAGGTGCATTCTTGAAGACTTAAAAAAAGTTCAAATTTCTTCGATGAAGTTATAAAATGAAAATAAAAGAATGAAGGATTTGATCAAGTCCGTACCAAATTTTATTCTCCTCGACCTTGAGTGGCACCCAGTCATTTTTACTTTAAAAAATGGGAAACAAGTTGCAAACGGAAGATTCTAAAATTTATCAAAACTACTCTTTGGTCAAGTACCTAACCATCACTAGAACGAGACAAACTATTTTATTCTTTCCTTACAGTTTTTTAAACATACGTAATGCTATAAATTAAGCATTGAAACTCATTTGACTTTAAATAATAAATACATTTGTACATCACTATTTTGTTTTATTCAAATATTGTATCGCTCTATTTTTAAATTAGTGAATTTGGTCGTCGATTTTTTTTTTTTAAGTGTCTACATTTTTCATAGCTATGCATTTGAAGTTGAGTTTTGTTTTATCTTAACATAATTTAAGTAAATTCAAATTTTTGTTTTGATTGAAGAATAAGGCACTCATTCATTCAAATTTGAAAATTACATTGAAAACAACACAAGTTCCGCGTTGCTAAATTGAAAACAAATTTATACCATCCAAGTTAACAACTTAAAATAACATAATATGTATAAAAGTGACAAATTTAAGGTGATCGAATTTGCAACGTTGATACTTAAATCATCATTAGTTGAATATGTAATCCGTCGAAATTGATATGTCATTTAAACAGAACAAAGATGCAACAAAACATGAAAATTAAATCATGCCGCACTCAGACGATGAAATAAAAAAAAAAAAAAATCTATATGAATAACATTTATTCAGATAAAATAAGAGAAAAACAATGAAAGTGAGTGATTCATGATTAAAAGGAGAATTAGAGAGAATTGAAGTTTATGTCATCAAAAAAAACTAAGGCCAACTAGAAAAAGGAGAGGGTATTGTTACTCGTAAATTGTAATTTGACGACTCATTTCTATGTTATCATAAGAAGTTAAAAACTATAGATAAGAGGTTATAACCCAACTTGAAAATCCTTCATCATGCTCCTTGCGTCCTCGTGGCTTAGGGTTGCACTCACTATAATGTTTAACGTCATATAACATTTTTCCATTTTGATCTCTAATCTTTGGTATTTGCTTATATATAAAACTTGAGGAAGTATGTATGTATGTATAATGAAGACGAAGAATGCCCCAAATCACAATCAACTCACTCTTTATTTTAACATTTGATTGAAGCTTATTTAGTTGTAAAAAGTAAATAACAAAAAAAAAAAAAATCGTTAAATCAATTTCAATGGTAGACTTATGTGTATAGAATATCTTTGTTAGGAGTAGATGTCATTCCTAAATGAGTTGTGTTATTTGAAAATCCATATATGTGAAAACTTTTGTAACAACCAAAATTTTACAAAGGAAATGAGGTAGTTGCACAAAAACCAAAGCAACAGAGAGAAAAAGTAAAAAGATAATGTGAGTACGAGAGAAAAAGTTGTCACAAAAATTATAAAAAATAGTTGTTCAAATATCATTTCTCTTCCTATATATATATATATATATATATATATATTGACAAAACCATTAAAAAAAATATCGTCTCTTCACATTTTTAGATCCATATATTACTCGTTTTCAAATATATCTTTTATTAATACTACAAGAGAAAAGATATTTGTTGTTTCAAAAAAAAGAAGAGAGAAATGATATTTCTACAATTATCTTGACAATTTTTAAATAATTTTTCTATCGTACTTACATCATTTCTTAATCTCTCTCTTTCTTTTGTCTCTCTTTATTATTTTTGACCAATAAAAAAAAGAAAAATAAGGTAGTCATATCCTTACTCAATTTAATAATAATCACAAATTTTTAAAACATGCTTATTTCTTCAATAATACTCCCTCCGTCCCTAAATAAATGACCTAGTTGACTCTGACACACATACCAATGCATATGTTTTATCTTTGATATCTTCAATTCTCTACTAAAAAAAATTATAAAAATTTAATATTTTAAAAATACTCATCGAGACGAATCCAACAACATCTTACATGATATTATTTATCTTTATGAATTAGTATAAAAGTATGGTCAAAGTATGTCAAGTCAATAATGTATATTGTCAACTGAGTCATTTATTAAGGGATGGAGGGAGTAATAATCACAAACCTTATAGGGTTAATAATGATTCGGGTCAAAAGTAAGTCGGTGGTTGACTTCACATATCCCATGTAGTTTGAAACAACTTGTGACTGCTACTCTGACCTATTCAAAACGCAAAAATTGTCCTTCACATCAAGTTGTCTCTACTCTCTCTAGTACATTGATTTTTTTTTTTGTCAAACTCTACTTTTAGGTTGAACAATGAAGGAGTCAAATATCCGAAGTCCAAAAGAGATAACTTTTCCCTCATCTAGTCATGTACGATACAGACATAACCAATCAACCGTTATATTGCTACTTCAGTGGCTAGAGAGGGTATACTTCGTTTTTATGATTTTCATTATTATTACCATCCTTTAATAGGAAATTGCTTCTCCTAGACACAAACCAACCACTTTTGTATCTTCAAGTAATTAGATAGTTTAGAGAGAGAAATGTAAATGTTTTGAGACAACAAAAATTGATGTAGTTGATCTTTATTATGAACCAAATATATTAGTAGCTTTTATTGACTAATTTATCTTTTTGTAAAAAAGATCGAGAGTAATAGTTATGCATTTTATACGAGAGTAAGTAAAGCAATCTTGGTTTATGAATGATAAGACTAAAGCAAAAAATCGACCATTCGATAACTTCATTCTTGATCCCACATATGAATATTTTAGGTTAAAGATTTAGTTTTCTTACGATTTATATAGAAAAATGAGAGTTTTTGAGATATTTGTAAAGGAAACAAATATAAATATAATGTATTGAAAAATGTTGAATTGAACTTTATAAATTTTTTAAATGGATGTTTCTAATGTAAAATTATTACTTTAAGCTTCCTTAACTAGTGTATCAAAAATACTTTTTATCACGACCCTTATTTTTAAAGCAAGTACCAATACTAGTTACATCTGTAAATTAAATTGACTCTATACAAGATTGATAATCAAATCTGGTTGCTATACAAAGAGTCAAAGGGACGTTCTTCCTTTGTGTCACAAGGCAGACCCGTTCATTCTATTATTTTATTTTTTATTTTTTTTGAAGCATCTATTATTTATTTATTGATCATATGTCATTTTACAAAAATAATAATAATAATAATAATATATAGTTGAGTATTTCTTCTTTTCGTTTGCTTTGCATTTTGGGTCAGAAAGTTTTCCTTGTACGTGTATTCTTTTTCTTTGTGAGAACGATACTATAACCTCTATTTTATCAGCGTGACTTTGATAAAATGCTTTCTGTGAAATCTTTATCGTGAAAAAGAAGAACGAGCAGTGAGATATATTTTTTGTCAAGAAAGAGCAGTGACATAATTATGCTATTTGAAGTAATTTTCATATAATTACACAATAATTCATCACGCTCAATTTTTGTTAAGGAAACTCAATTTATTTTATTATCAATAACGGTTCAAATACATGATGGTGCATCATTGTAAAGGTTAGAGCTTGTAAGACATAGGGCCACCTTTGTTGATTAATAAGCGATCTCATTAGCTTGTCTCCGACTAAACTTGATAAGAGAGTTTTGAAGACTATTTTAAAACATATGTTTACATGCATACATTATATAACCAAACTCAATGTTATCATCTATATATGTCCTAAAATAATCGACAACCTTCTTAGAATCTAAAACAAAATCAACATTATCGAAATGAAGGTTTGCTGCCCAAGTGTCGTATACAAACCCATCGCTTCACTTTCATTGACGGCACAAAATGGGGAGAACCAGACAGTTTTTGCAAGCATGAAATTACCTTATCCGTCTCTTAGACACGTTAAGTCATACCTTATTTAGCGACAAGGAAAATGATGCATCTATATTACACTTATACCTGCTAGGAGCAGATTTTACACAATGGTGCTCAGCTGCACTACTCATTCCTCACTTCTCGGTGTTGGATAGGGTTGCACTGCTTGAGCGAATATTTTATGCAAGTCTCCATTCTTCCATCAAGTGCGTTGCACACTCTATGGCCTGCATATTAGTTCCATCACTTTGTTGCCAAAGCTTCAAGTTCCTCCGTTTGCACACAATCCAAAGAATGGCTACAAATTGTTCGCTTTGCACCGGAGTAATTTGGTGCAATATAGTGAAAACAACAGTATCCATACGATACGATAGTCCTGACGAAGCACTCTATCTATTTTATCTGATAAATTTATTGCACAATTCATCTGGGAGTTGTCAATTAAGCAACTTGTAAGAGAAATTTTGCAGAATTAAGCCCAATGTTTGCTAAAGCATTCGGTTTGAGAAATGGTCTTACTGTGGCAAAAGAAGTGAATTTAAACAAGGTCATTGAGGAATCTGATGCAGGTGTACTACATTAATTTAATGACTGAGCTGACATGGCTGCAGTTAAACCAATACTCCAAGATTGTAGCACATCAATATCTCGTGATTTAGTTTCTTTGTAGGGATATGATAATCATTTAGCTCTCAAGTGGTGGCTTCTAGAATTCATGTTCTAATACTAAATTAAACCCCCTCTGTACAAAAGCTGTTTTGCTCTCAAGTGGTAGCGCAAACCAACCAATCACTTGCTTACCATTCTATTGTCTCGATGATTGTCATATTTTTATTTTATTTATGCTTGATGTAAAGTTCTTGTTATATTATGCAGCTCTACCTAACTATGTGATAAAGATATGAATAATATGGCATAAAAGTTTATATGTTTTGATAACAGGTCTTTTTGCAGGATATCGACAGAGAGACAAAGATTTCTCGTGGGTTTTATTGAGTCATAGTGGATAGCATAACAATAGGGGTTGTATAAGTATAAGTTTAATTGTTTTGTGCTTCAAAAGAAGAGTCATTGTTTTGTTTAGTGCTTATGTTGAGTTTGTGTTGATGTTTATTGCAGCAAAGACAACAACAAAACAAGGAAAACAAGCATGGAAGCAAAGTGTGAAGTTAGAAGGCTTCACATAATCTGCTTATTTAGCTACATGGGTGGTTTTGCAGAACATTATCGTCTCATTAGTGTTCTTCGTCTAGCTCAAAACGATGTTTATCTCAGGTGAAACTCATTTATGTTACATGTTTAGTAATTCTAGTTTTTTTTTTTTTTTTTTTGCAGCTCATAATGGTATTCATAAATACATCATGATTATTATCTGTCACACATAGTTCTAAATTTTGATTTTGCAATATAAAAGTTTTAGAGGTCTTTGCAACAACATCACACCAGCAATTGCAGCCTCATTTGCCTGCATTTTTCCATAATATCTAAGACAACAACTGCAATTGGGAACCATGTTGTCACAACATGTTGAGTCTAAAATAACACTGCACTTTTCTTTCTTGAAAAGATGTTAAGAGGTGGCTTGGTGAATTGAAAAGAGTTTCCTGCTGGTCCATTTTCTCCACCTCATTTTCTTTACAAGTTATTGAACAATTGGAAGTACAAGAGTGGACGCATTTCTGATAACAAATGCGTCCTCAAAGGGTTGCAACTTCACACTACCCCTTTCGATTCACGTTAATATTTGGGTATGGCCATCCATAACTTTCTATCTTTACACACTATAACCTTATTGTATAACTTTTCTAAGAATCTTCAAGAAAAATCATTAAGTTGTAAACTTTTTTTGGACTAATGCAGAAACTCATCGACTTCATGAAAAGAAAACAGTTACTGATATAGTTGCTCAGAAGAAATATTTGCAAGCACAGGTTGAATAGGACAAACAAAACATGAACCTCAAATTCAGCAAGAAACTGATTGAAAAAAAGGAGTATTTGCTAAATCATGTGTCATCAGAAGTCAGCCAAGATTCATTGTTTTGCCGCTCAGATGACAGGTTTAAGTAAATATAATACAGTTTTATACCAAATCATCCATGAAAAGCAAGATAAATTATTTTCAGCCATCTTATAATCCAAAAAAGTTGATATTATAAAGTGACACAATAGTAAGATATAATTAAATGAAAGTGAACAACCTTATTTTTTAATTCACTTTTCACTTTCATTACAGATTCATCGCATGGATATTTGAATCTATTTTTATGGAATTCTATTTTTATTTTAATGACTAAATCAAGATAAACATAAAATATTAGTAAGTATCCTTCAAAGATCAGTTGGAAACAAAAAACATATCAAAATACAAAAAATTTAGAAAGCAAAACAAACTATAAATAAGTAAATAAAGAACTGAGTTTGGTTATCAAAACTGGATGTTTAGGGCAAATATGGGTTTGATGATTTTGGAGAGGGTCTGTGGTACTACAATTTATCTCCCAGACAAGGTACGGAATTTAAGAATAAATTTTGCAAAGGGACACCTTAAACTTTATATGCTTATTGATAAGAAAATCACACTTGCATGTCCTATAAATCTGCAAAGAAGTTGTTTGAATCACCTACAGCATGCCCGTTACTTGCATTCTTTCTCTTGTTCCCTGCAAAGGTATCAATAAAAAGTGAGTTAGAGAAAGCACGTAGCCTTCCAATAACCATACCATGTGTTTAGCAACAAGCAAGCTTTAACATTTATATTTGCTATCTTTTTTCTCTAAATAATAAGTCGCTTTTAAAAAAAATTTGCTAAATAT
This sequence comes from Medicago truncatula, assembly GCF_003473485.1. Classification (NCBI taxonomy): domain Eukaryota; kingdom Viridiplantae; phylum Streptophyta; class Magnoliopsida; order Fabales; family Fabaceae; genus Medicago; species Medicago truncatula. Next base: position 54,247,661 of record NC_053045.1, on the reverse strand, counting down.
TATAAACTCTATTTCAAATTACAAATATATTCATTATTATTATTATTATTATTTTCAAATATACTTCTATTTAATTCTACTAAGTAGTAAGTATCTTCTTTCTTTGTGACCAAATACTACCAAGTAATTTCGGAGATAAAAAGTAAGCTGAACGCATCCATATGCAAAAGGGTATTTTACAAATATCTTGACACAAAATAGACACCTTATATTCAATACTTGTTTTTCTTAACATATAAAAAAATTGTAAAATGAACTTATAATAAGATATAGTATCTGTGCCAATCATATCCAACCTTTAGAAAACTTAGAAGCACTGTTATCTACATCCATCTCATCTCCGTCGTCACTGTCGCCGTCATTGGCAACCACCCCAGTTTCATTTCTCTGTGTGCTTCTCGAACCTTGCAGTATATTATCTAAATCCCATAGCTGCACAAAAAGAAAAATGTTGTTGGATGTTCAGACAACTAAACTTATAGTGTAGAAAATAGTAAAGTACAGACATATACACAAGCAACCAAAGATTTTTTTTCATATTTTTAACAGTGATACACCCTCCATGGTTATGATGAAGGTCCTTATGACGGTCTGATGAACTAATATTACTATCTTACTAATATGACATCCAAACACAGTAAAATACAAAAAGAGATAACTAACGTGATAATATGTGTGTCATCATTATAAGCAAACATTCTGTGTCTTTCGCCCAGCTCGTGTATAATTTGCATTTGTCCGTATTTGCATGCCATTTCAGGATTTAGTAAGTAATTGTATGCCATTATTTGTCCCCATTTCAGTTAGAGAAGAAATTACTTAATTCTACACAAAATTCTAACCCATTAGATTAAGGAACTGGAAAATTTAGTGGGACGCAAATATATAACCTATAGTGTGTTGTATACGCTGGACAGCTAATATATGTTCGTGTGTGTGTAAAATATCAAGAAAGATCGAAATCCTGGTGGGAGGAAATGCCCCCAATGTCTAACACATGAAGATCCATCCTTACTTTTAGCCATCTTTCTGTTAAAGGCAATTGTATTTTAGAACAGTATTTTATTTATTTTTATCAAGTAGCATAGTGGCTAGAAATTCACCTCTTAAGGTGAATAAGTGGGGTGTCCGACTGTCCGGGGTTCGAATCCCGACCCCTGCATATATAATGCAATGTCCCTACCAACTGAGCTAAGCTCACATGGACATATTTTAGAACAATATTATGAAGCCCTAATGTCGTAATTGTATTAATCCTGTTATGCGACTAAAAGGTCACATATTCAAGTCCAAAGATCAGCAATTTGCAAGGTAAGGCTTGAATTTAATCTCTTACTGGCCAACTGTTGCTTGTTCTTACAAACACAAGGAAATTTTGTGTGTGAAAAGGTTCTTAGCAAGAGTCTAGGTGTGGCTCGTGTACTTGCTGACACAGTGACGATCTTACAAAGCCTCTAACCAAACTTTGGTTCTACACTCTTGGAGAGAAACCAAGTCAGACAATGACCGACATTTTTCGAATCACACTCATGTAGCTAGTCGCTTAGGCTGCAAACATAGCTCCATAACTAATATCGGTACATGTCAAAATACTTTTTACTTGGTGGTATTTGTTATCAACAGAATCTGTTGTGCTCTTAAGTGCAAGTTAAAAAAACAGAAACTTGGTGACTATTATTCAGTTGCTTAGACCTAACAGTGTCCACTATAATAAAGCTCATATGTCTACTGAATCTCAGAATATCATATTATATTTTCAGATCACTCCCTGAACTCTATTCTTCTTCTTCTTCTTCTTCAATATCTAGCTTACTTCTCTCATTTTCTGCCCAGCACTTTTCTTACAAGCCACACTAAAATGACCAGATAGTGGCTTACAATATAAAAATTAGTGCCTAGTATAAATGTTGCAAAAGTTAAGACAGCAGCAGAGTCAACTCCTATCATTTTTAGGAAAATTAAGAAAAATACCTTTAGCATTTGATCATGTCCAATACTTCCAAGAAACTTTCTATCATGAGAGAATGCTACAAGACCAAAGAAAAACATAAGTCAAACTTATTGGAAGCCACAAACAAGAAAAAAACTTGAAAACATACAAAAACATATGCTAGCGTGCAACACAATAATGAGGCTAAACACAGTAATATCTTAAATAACCACGTCAAATTCTGAGAAAAGAGCAAGAGAAAGTTACCAAGACGCTCAACAGGATATTCAGAGTGTTCTGCAATTGGCTCAATGATTCTGTTTGGCAATATCCCAACCAAGCTGAACATAAAAGGAAAGTGTGTATAGATGAGACAGAACAAATGAAATGAAGTAAAAGTTCAAAATAAGATTCAAACAAGAGATACAATGCTCTAAAACTGATAAAGACTCACTTGATCATCCCATTCTCTGATCCAGTAATAATCCTATCTTCATCAAGCTAATATAATAAAAAACAAATTAAAATACGGATGTTGGTAAGAAAAACAACAGTTAAACTGAAATAATCAAGTTACGCTATCCACTCACCTTTAACATGGTATCAATAGAGTTTGAAGCAAGATCAACGAATCGATCACTGGAATTTAACCATTTGTAAGAATATATCAGTCAAAGAGGCAGAATAAGTATAATTGAAAGACAACATACAACCAGTGCCTTTACTTCATACAAGTAAAATGACTTTCACCATGCAATAATGACATAATCCACACCATGTACCTGCAATCCTTGAAGCATCCCCATGAATACAATAGCAGGATTCCAGTTTGTGATCCGCAAACAACTTTCCTGCCATTCTGATCTCCCAACCCAAAATTGTGAACATTAGACGACACTTGTCCCAACCACAGTGTACCATTCAATACAAAGGTAACAAATAAAGACATTAACAAATTGCATGCTTGGTGATGAAGTAAAATAATTAAAAGTTGCTTTTTAGTATAAAAAATACCTCTTTAATATTTTGAGGTATTTGGAAAATGTATAAAGTACTTTGAGTGACAGCAGAAATAGAAAATATAATGTTAATAAAAAGTATGAAATTAGGATAACAATAAATATCACCTAGTTTATTATTTTGGCTTTTTTACTTACAAAAATATCACCTAGTTTAACTTTGTTATTTTTTTTCAGTGTTGTACAGAAAACAACAGAAACAATAGTTATATAAAACTTTGATAACAGTAAATAAAATAAAATAAAAAAATGTGTCATTTTTGTAATTGAATATGTAATCAGAAAATGAATATAAAAAATGTTTTCTCAAACTGCTCAAAGTTAGGACTTCTACCATGAAGCAAGAACAGAGCACAAAAAACCTTTTATAAATGTAGTTCCGTAATTGTACTTTTCCGAAGTAACATTTTTTTATAAAATCCCTAAAAAGCATAAAAATTCACAGCAGAATCTATGATACCTTCATTAAAACCACAGACAACAGCTCATCTTCAGAAAATTCAGATTGGGCTTGGACCTGTTAGTAAACCAGGAAAGTGTGGGTCAAAATTCAAATGCCGATAAAGAGCATTTATTGGTTTATGTTTTAAAAGGAAACACAACATAAATATGCAACTTACTTTATTTCGTCGAAGATTGCAAACAGAAAGAGTCCCGTCTCCACTTAATAACAAAAGGAAATCGAGAAAAAAAATTATTTAGACTACAGGGTAAGTCAAAAAAAGTAGAATTTGAAACAACATATTGTTATCATGAAGCACATGCAAGGATTTCTTGACTGTGATACATACTATATAGCAAGTACCACATAAGTAATATTTTTGCAAATTACAGTCCCACATAGTCACACCCTCTGTTGTCAATGTGGAAATGCGGCGCGGCCAACCCAACAATTGGCGCGGGGCGCGGTGCGGGCGCTATTTCGGTGGTGCGGCCACTAATAAATTTAATACTAGATACCATACTATTCAAAAAGAAATACTAAAATAACTTAAACGTTACTCAAAATTACATGAAGTATTCATCATATGAAATAAAAGGGATAGCAAAATCGAAAATGGCTAATACCAATTATATACAACTTGTACAAGTTATTGTTTTACTATTTATAGGTCTGCTTTGGCCTCTTTCCACTTTTGACACGCGCCGACGCGGCCTGGTGCGGTGATCCTGATTTTTCCGCTATAGCGCCGGGCGCAGCCGCTATTGACAACAGATCACACCTTTCCACAAATAAAGTGTACCTGGGATATGCTTTACTTAAATATAACTAAGATAAAAAAGATTGATCACTACCTTTGGACATGCTAATACAAATAACTGGTTTGTTCTAATATACACCAGCTTATGCTAATAGCTTTTTGACTGGACCAGTAGCCAGCTAGTCAGTCACAACCACTAGAACTAGCCAAACATAATCTTAATACAGAAGTTGTTATCAACATTGAGCTGCAACTGCGAGAAGTTTTTCTTTAATTTCTATTTGGCAAAATCAGTTCGAAAATAAGACAATATCTTGCTGGTATTGTTTCTTTTAAATGCAACACTGACTATGTATGGGTACACCAACAAGAAGATTTTGCAATTATGAATCAAATTATCAATAGAGCATCCCCTTCACCAGGTCCAAAATGTTGAAAAACATCTTTACGGTCAGTACCTAGAGCCAACTAGGGTAATTGGTTCTATCCATTCATTTCATGTAGGTGAAGAAGTTACGGAACTGCCTACCTTGTGGCCAATATTTTCATTGCGTCAGATGCAAAAGTAATGTCTGAAATGTAATCCTCGTGGGCTTCAAATGAATTGCAACAAGAACGTTCTCTGGTATCCCAAACCTAACACCAAACGAAAACAAATGAGGAAACAACTATTGCCTGATCTCTTTCATAATTAAATTAAAAGGTTGCTTGTGTGTAGAGGTTGCGAAGGTTGAAAACCATTGAGTAAGTTATTGTCTAAAAGTGGATAAATAACAATGCCAAATGTTATCAATGAACCCCGCAACATAATCTAGACTTCAGAGCAAAAGCTAATGCTACAAATGTGAAATGAAATTAACAAGTTACCTTAATACAACCATCATCGTCTCCTGAAGCAACGGTTGACTCAGTCAAGTTTATCAATCGATTGACTGCAGCCCTAAATAAAATAAAAACAGAAATTACAAAGCTATCTGCACATACGTAATTATTTAAGCCAAATCATGGCAAATGAGTCATAGAAGCAAATCTACTCACTCATGAGCATTATCAAGTCGTGCAATGGTAGATCCAGTTTCCACATCTGTAGCCAGTATCGAGAAATCGGGAGAACCCGTCAACACCGCTAAACCACAGACATTACAATAAGCATTTCAAATTCAAAGCAGTCCAAATGAAATCATCAGTAACAAAAACAGAATAATGATAAAATATAAAACAAAATGAAGACGAGGACCAAGAGCTATAAAGTGCATTACCACGTCCACCGTTGATGAATCGAGCAGCTCTGCAAGACTCGGTGTGAGCATGAACTTCCAACACCCTGGAATTTAGACAAATAAAAAATTATTGCAATGTTGGGTTAAAGGCACTAGCTATTGCATTAATGTAGTGATGACAATAACAGACCGGAAGCAACATGAAGCTGATATTCACGAGCGTTTCAGTATCCAATAAATATTAAAGAAAAGGAAGTTGTAATTTATACCTCACTGGGTCGCTATTAGTGTTATCCGAGCTATAACGATACCTGCAAGACACATGATTCACAAAAACCATTACTATAAATGCAGCAGTAATGTAAACAACTCTTAGAAAGTGTGGTTGGGCTCATATTTGTCCCCACTTATAAACACATGTTCAGGCAATATTTGTCCAAGTGGGACTCTTTAACAACAACAACAACAACAAAAACGATAACAATGTTGCTTCATGGAAGACTACGTGGAAAACAACTTACAAGTGAAGGTCTCCGTCTATGAGTCCTGAAGCAACGAGATTTTCAGACGGATGAAAATCAATGTCAAATGCAAGTTTCCCCAAATTGATTTCCATTTCTGCAAACAACACACGGGAAGAGAAAAATCAGATAAAATATAGTGTATGTACCAAATAAATTTCTTCATTCTGATATCATGTGAACGCAACAAAGAACATGCCTGAAAGACACACACTTCAGGTTCTTAAACACTAACTAAACCCTTGAAAAAAAAAAAACAGTGCAACTGTATAACCCAATTTGACACTTTCACGTTTATTATTATAACATGAACACTTATATGATCGTAAACATATTGATTTTTTTTATCTTTTGTAATAGAGGTGAATTATATGATAAATGTATTTCCTAATGCCAATAATGACTTAGGGCCTGTTTGGATTGGCTAGTTTGAGCTTATCTGGTGACGTGAGACTGATTGGCATAACTTATGACATGTTCATAGGTTGTTTTCAGCTTATTTCTATAGGCTGTAGCTTATAGAAATAAGCTATAGCTTTATACAAAAACAATTGACTTTGTTTATCTTGTGTAGTAGAAATAGCTGCAAATTAAGGTGTTTATCCAAACAGGGCCTTGATTAAGCTATAAGCACTTGTTAATTAAACTTGATTGAATAGATGAATGTAGAATTTTAAATTCCGTATTGAAACTTGATGGAATAGCTATGAAAACACACTAACAGTGAAATCCACTCAATTATTGAACTTGAAGAAGGAAGAAAAAACTGAAATTGAAGGAGTAGCTGTGACTGACCAATGAGAAGAGAGGCGGAGAACAGTGAATGACGGATGCCGGAGAGAGCACGACTGCCGGAGGTTTCTCTGGTATGAAAACGCGGCAGAAAGATACTACGAGAGGAGCATCCCTAATGTTTTTATTATTTTATTTTTCAATTACCAGATTCCTATATTACCCTCGACAACTCAATTTTAAATTTTCTATTTTATTTTCTTCTAATAGAGTGTTTTTTGAGAGGGCTAAATTGCATTTTTGGTCTCTTAACTATTTAGGTAGTAACGCTTTGGTCCCTTAATTAAAATTCAATTTATTTTGGTCTCTTAACTTCTTTTCGTTACGCATTTTGGTTCTTTTCGTTAGTTTTAATTCAAAAGCGTTAGGTTTTCTTCATTTTCTTCTGAAATTTTTTTGGGATTCTTGTTGTTGAAGGTTGATGAAGATGATATGAAGATGAAAAAGAGGAGAAGAAGATGAAAAAAATATAACGTTTTTAAATAAAAAACTAACGGAAAGGACCAAAATGTGTAACAGAGAGAAGTTAAGGGACCAAAATAAATCGAATTTTAATTAAGGGACCAAAATGATACTACCTAAATAGTTAAGGGACCAAAAATGCAATTTAGCCTTTTGAGAGAGTATTGAACGGTTAAGAACCATGAACTTTGATCAACACATCTTGTTCCTCTAGAAGGGGTGATGTATCTACGCATACTTCGGCTATCAGAGTAAGAATGTGAATGTTATGTGAGGTTTTTAGGGTAGAAAAGTGTGTATCTCAGTAAAGGCTATGAGGTAGCCTTTAAAGTATGGCAATTAGGGTTTCAAAACGCTATAGCCCTAGTTGGGACAAATGTCTCCTTGGACACTTGTGATTATATTAGATGAGGACAACATAAGATCTGAAATGGATGGTACATATCCCTTTGGCGGTCCTACTTCGGTGTATTTAGGATGAGTCAATGTGATGATGCGCATATTAGCTAGTGTCTTGGGATAATCTGGTTCATTTAGTCATAGCCAAAACAATTTTTTCTAGAACCTTCGGTTAACATAATCAGTCTTTAGCCCTTATTTTGTATCACAATTTCCTTTCTTCCACCTCTATGGAAGCCTCTCTTGAAGTGAATTTTGTTGTATTAACGAGGTTTTGGAGAATGAGTCGTTATCATAGTATTTATTTTTGTTTTTCGGCCCCCTTCAGTTGGTTTAAACAATGAACGATCTTTGAAATATATCCTCTTGAAAAATATATGCATACTTTTGTTTTTGAGAGAGTCCCTTTCTATAAGTTGAGAAGTTTTATGTGAGAGATTATTCAAATTCTACTGATCATAACAACTAATAAAAAATTGGCAAGTTCAATTTTGTAAATTGATAAAATAAGGGAACTAAAATTGCTCATTTAGAAATAGAATGATCAGAATACAAAAATTGTTAAATTAAAGGGACCAAAATTGCAAATTTATAAATAGGTCGATCAAAATCCATAAATTGTTAAAGTTAAAGGAATCAAAATTGCAATTAAACCAAAAATAATCTAATGGCTAATGGCTTGCATGTTTGCCACGTAACCTAAGCCTAAAAATGTTGTTCTTCAGCACTTGATTTTGATTGGTTGCGCTTTCCTAGCCATATTATTGTCGAGCAAAATTCCTTATTTTGTCAGTCATAATCAAGATCAGGAGTAACCAGCACAAAAATAAACATAAATAACAATGCAAAAGCTTTAAAGAGATTATATTTGGTGTCATCATCTGGCTCTTGTATTGGCGCTGGTGCTGACGCAAGCAATGGAGAATTTGGAGTATAACTTGGTAGTGCCTTTGAACTTTCACTTTTTGGAGCCAGATTGGAAACCGAATTTTCTAAAGCATTTGGTTTAGCAGCATCAACTACCATATCACATAACAAACATGAATTCAGACTAACTACATATAGAATACAACAGTTCATTATTTCGTAAGGTTTTGTTTGGATTGATGGAACATAATAGAGCGGAGCAGAAATGAACATAACAGAATGGAACGGAATGAAATAGTCCATTCCATTATTTGGATATTTTATGATGGAGTGAAAAAAAAAAATTCCGTTCCATTATTTGAATTGTCGACTGAATGGAATGAATTATAACTTTCTACTTTAATTCAACCCTTCTTCAAAAATACCATTACATAAAATTACATAATAGAGCGGAGCAGAAATGAACATAACGGAATGGAACGGAATGAAATAGTTCATTCCATTATTTGGATATTTTATGATGGAGTGAAAAAAAAAATTCCGTTCCATTATTTGAATTGTCGACTGAATGGAATGAATTATAACTTTCTACTTTAATTCAACCCTTCTTCGAAAATACCATTACATAAAATTAAAGCATATATCTTCCATTAAAATGATTACAAAATATATAATTATAATATAATATTTTTTGGTTACTAACATAATATAATATGACATGATGAAACAGAAAAAGCAAATGAACAATGATGATTAATTATTAATAATAGGTGTTAAAATCGAGAGTGACACGATACGATGGACATGCCCTAAACTAAATCCTATTGGATTATGGTCTAAGTCAAGAGTTCCTCACCTCCTAGTCCGGATCTTATGCAGCATAGCAGACCACTCTGATTGTCACTCACGTCCCCTTAAGGACAACTATCTAGCTAAAGGACTATGAGTTAAAATCATAATTATCCACTATATATATATATATATATATATATATCCTTGCTCAACCCTTGGGTCAAGTATGATATTTCTTACCCATGATATAGTCACATACTTTCTTAAACTCCTTATTGATTTGGGCGTCGGAGAACATGTAGGTACACCGAGATCAGGGGAGAAGGACTCGCATCAAACGAACTAAAGCTCAACCGCTCTGCTCTTCACAACAGTTCTCAGTCAATAAATCATCTCCTAAGGTCCAAACGGATCAACTAATACTAAGTTAATATTGGCTAACTCTTTTTTCACAAGTAGACTATCTCTTAAATAGGTGACTCTAGGAATCAAACTCAGGTTCCTCCTCTAATGGAGAGTCGTGCTGTCAACTTTTTCAACACTATATTGATTGATTTCTTTTGATGTGATTAATTCAAATATAAGCTAAATATTAATGTTGGCGTGACAACAAATAAAAATACAATTGAAAATGTTCATATAAGTGACGAGAGATAAATGGTTGGTGTCTCCCTATACCTAATAAAAGAAAAGCATAGTTTACGTACCGAGGGATGGAGCAGTGGTACTAACCTTATTAGCATCAAACAATGTAAACATAATTATCAATACATAAAACAAGAAAAGATAAAAGAGTTAAGAGTTAATTATTTACCTTGACAGGAGAGGGATACTCCACTAAGAGTAAGCAAGTTGGCCGTGTTTGTGGCATCGAAAGGTAAATTGTCGATTTCTTCCAATTTAATATCACAAATGCAACCGTAAGAAATGCAGAACAACATGAATCATATGGTTGTGAATTGTGGTCCATGTAATATGGTTTACACTCCCCCATCATATCAGTTATAATTGATTTACAATGTATAGTTGAAAATGGCATCAAGGAATTGCATTTGAATATCAATACAATTAAAAATATTGACAACACAGTGATCAATTTTGCCATCTTGCTACACTCAAACGAACTGGGATGGGAAGGGAAGAGAGCAAACCTAAATTGATTTTTTAGGTACCGTAAACCTATTTTAATTTCTTATATGTAAATTTGTTTTTGTAACAAATGTTATAGTTTCCGAAAACTATGCAATCTGAATAACTTATGTTTGCAACAGAAATAATGGAATCTGTATATACTGGAGAAAATAATGGAATATATGATATCGTTGGAGAAAATAACGGAATATATTTTAAATAGTTTTTTTATATATAGATTAAAATTATAAGCATTGATATTTTATTTGTGACTTTCAAAAAATGTAACAAACTCAACGAATCATATTTATCTTTTTTTAATGACAATAATAATAATATACAAATATAACAAGAATTCTTATTTTTGTTATTGATTTTAAAACACCAACAATATAACATCGTCTAAGATTTTTTTTTAAGGGTATAATTGTAATAACAAAAAAGTCATGCCAAAATTCCCAAATTTTCCTTTTATATAGTACAACATATGTTCCTTTTTAAGTGTCGTTTGAATGCGATTTAGCGTTTCTATTTAATTGTCGCTTTAGTATTTTAAAAGTATGATTTGTCAATTACACTATTTGTCAATTACTCTTATATTTTTTCAATAAAACTAATTAATGTTATACAGTATTATTTTAATGATATCAACAACAATCTTTATTATAGAATAAGTTGTTTAAAGGCATAATTGGGATAATGAAAAAGTAAGTATAAAATATACTCATCTAGTTTGTTACACGTTTTAAATGATAAAGAAAAAAATTGAACATATATATACTCATATCGGGTTTGTTACACTTTTATTTTAATATTTAAATTTATTCTTATATGTTTGATACTCCATCCCTTTGAAGTGTCTTTTTATAAAATTAACACCAAAATAGCGAGGTGTATTTTTGCATATTTTCTTCCTATTATACCTCTCATAACAAATAATTGTCAATTTTTTAAATATGGTGCATATCTTTCTAAGGTTAAATTACACATTGGGTCCTTTAAGTTTGACGTTTATAACAGATAAGTCATGTAAGTTATTTTTGTCATACATAAGTCCTTTAAGTTTGAGGTTTGTAACAGATTGGACCATTAAGTTATTTTAGGCGCAAATAAGTATTTTAAGTTTGCAAACATTTTCAATTTAGTCCTTCTGTTAACAATTGTTACAAAATTAAAAGGACTTATTTGGGATCCTTGAAAACGTTTACAAATTTAAAGGACTTATTTGAGCTCCAAATATCTTAAAGGACCAATTTGTTACAAACGTCAAACTTAAAGGACTTATTTGTGACCAAAATAACTTAAAGGACATATCTATTACAAACGTGAAACTTAAAAGATCCGATGTGTAATTTAGCCTCTTTTTAATTATTGTAAGTCAATATAAAATTATTTCATCAAAAGTTAAGAAAAAATTAACTTTCTTCCAACTCCTTTAATCTAAGTTAAGACTTCAACTAATGCTAGAGTCACACTTGAAATTTTTAACAATTGTCACTCATATAATTTATAGAATTTTAACTCTTCTTGAAACCATTGTTTGGAACAAAATTTTGTTTAAATTTGAAGATAACAAGAAACAAAATTGGTTTTAAAAAACAAACAAACTTTGTTTAAAAAAACAAACTTTAATTTTTCAAATTGATAACATTAATTAGTTTTACTGAAAAAGATAAAAGTAATTGACAAAGGGTATAATTGACAAATTGTACCCTTCAAAAACCAAAAAGACAGTTAAATAGGAACAAAAAATTCACCCTAAAAAGACACTTGAAAAGGAACAGAGGGAGTACGTGTTATTTGTATTAAAAATTAAGAGTAATTTTGAAAAGATAAAAAGTCAGCCCAAAAGATCCGAAACATGCTATTTTCTCTATAAATTGTATAAATCATTAGGTAATGATGTTCTTTTCGGGATATAGTTTAACGGCGATGTTGTTCTCTTTGTAGGATATACTCCATCCGAAATGAAATATAAACAAAAGTGAAAGTTGAAAAGTCAATTTATGTGGTTAAAAAGTTAGTCCACATGCATCAACTCTTCACCTGTCTTTTTTCCTTATATTTCATTTTGGAGTATGTAATTGATTAAATAATGATTTTTCTTTCTTTCTCGGATATAAATAATTGACTAAATATCACTTTATTTATTATCAAAATTACTTATTTATATATTGTGCATTTAGATATTTAATTTTAAATTTAATATTTTAATAAAGTATCCCAACGGTATCATATATCAAACTAGTTTAGAGTCGGGCGTTGCCCGGGTTAGATATTAAATAAATTTGTGTGTACGAATATATTAAATTGAATTTATTTAAATATATAATTATAATAATATCTTAAAAATAAATATAAATGGTGACATGAATATCCAATGCAAAAATAAAAGATGTAACAAAATCAATAATGAATTAGTCCAAGTAGTAAGAGTTTTGGGTCCCTTTTAACATGTGATCATGAGTTTGTTTCGCGGCTCATGCGTATGAGAAAAAAAAATCGATTGAAAGAGAAGAACTCATCTTTTGTGCCCCACCGATTCTTCACGAAGATTAATCATCTCTAGCTATGGAAAAATTTGTGAACCTATATCATGGTACCAAGAAAGAAAAGTATAATAAATAGACAAAAGAAATATATATTAACTTCTTAAAAAAATTACACGGCTTCACAATAGTTATAGTTTATGAAATATTGGAAGTTGGTTTAAATTTATGGTTGTTATTAAAAATTAAGATACTTTTCATCTCATAATATATTACATCAATCAACGTAGGTTGATATTATTTTTTTATAATAACATAGATTGATATTTCGTAACATTGCCGCTATACACAATGCATTGAATTTTGATCCCCTTCAATATCACCAGCAAAATTAAATAAATATTAGCATAGAAAAAAAATTAAGTTAATGTGAAACCATGTTAGTAAAAGTTCAAGAAGAAAAAAAATTTATGCATGCTCTATCATCCATAAAAATCACATCGATTAAATATTTGTGATCTCTTTAAAATTCAGCATTATTTACATTTTAATGATCCTAATCTTGAGTCTTCATTTTTTATTTGGTAGATAGACGAAATGACAAAGTCATTATAAAACTCACACACAAGTGGAGTTACCGGAGTTCGAACCCTGATCATGACATCCGACCTAACAATTTTGACATTTTGCCAGTTGAGCTAGGACTTTTAGATCTCCATTTTATATTTAGAGTGTGAATAATTTTAATAAAGTTTGTGCAAAAAAAAAAATCAATAATATATGAAAAAGTGTATGATTTTTTTTTTATAGAAGTGATATTTGTCAAACCTGAAGAATGAGAAAGGTTGATTTCAAAAGTTTAATTCTACTTGTGCTAAAATTATGCGAGTAGTTGTTTAGCAAAAATCCCTTAATTTTATAGGCCTAAAAATATGTGAGTAGTTAAAATTTTAAATGGCATATGATGCTAAAAGATAATGAAATAACAATAAATTTAAGCAATTTAAAAAGACTTAATTACACTTTTGGTCCTCGTGTTTTGGCCTACTCACGAAATTGGTCCTGCCCTTTTAAAACAGAACAAAACGGTCCTTCAATTATCATTTTTATTGCATTTTTCGTCCTACCCCCCATTTTATTCTCCAAAAACGTAGAGAATTGACAGTTTTAGACCTACCCCCTATGCTCAACCATGAAATAAACAAGGAATAAAGCATGTGGGTACAAAGAATCCACTTTATTCAACACACTAACAAAAAAAAACCTAATTTCTAAGATATGTTTCAAATTAGGGTTTTCTTGGTTAGTGTGCTGAATAGAATAGATTCCTTGTGCCTACATGTTTTATTCCTTGTTGATTTCATGGTTGAGCATAGGGGTAGATCTAAAACCGTCTAAAACTGTCATTTCTCTGCGTTTCTGGAGTTTGAAAATAGGAGGTAGGACGAAAAATGCAACAAAAATGATAATTGAAGGACCTTTTTGTTCTGTTTTAAAAGGGCAGGACCAATTTCGTGAGTAGGCCAAAACACGAGGACCAAAAGTGTAATTAAGCCATTTTAAAAAATTAGGTTTTAAAGATAAAATATAACAAAAACCTTTAAAAGAAATAAAAAGATATAATATATGTAGTTTGTTGAGATAATACGTAAAATAAAAAATAAAAAATACTAAAAATGTGAAAAATAATAAATTTATTAAAATAAACTACGATAAAGTAAAATAAAACAACATTAAAAAAATGGAAATAAAACAAAAGGAACCTAGATTTATAGTTAAAGTTTGAATTGGAATATGATGCTTAAAGATAAATAAAAAGAAGTAACGAATAATTTAAGCGAGTATAAAAATTAGGTTTTAAAAGATAAGATATAACAAAAAAAAATATGTATAATATATTTAGTTTCTTAAGATATTTATGCTACATAAAAAATAATGAATAAAATATTTAGAAAAAAAAAACATAAAAAAATGCACATTGGTATATTTATATCAAATTAAAATATTATTATTCAAAAATGAAAAAATATTCAAAACAAATGTGAAAGTGACAAAAATATTGAAAATGAAAAGAAAATAAAGAAAAAAAATACACTATTGAAATAAATTATGATTAAATTAAGTTATACTTTTAATAATTGTAGGAAAAAATTATTAGTTAATCAGATAATGAAGTAACACATTTATTGGAAAAAAGAACAAAATCTTTTTGTTGAAAAGAAATTTTTTTGTTGAGATATATATGCCAAATTAAAATTTCACGTAAAAATAGAAGATTAATAAAAAAAATTAGAATAAATGTGGAGTCGAAACGTGACATAACTTTTGGAAAAGAAAAATAAAAAATAGAATGATGAAATTGATGATATGGTTAGTTGGGATCAAAATTGAATCAAGGTATTGTAAGAGGGAAAAAGATAGGTAGACACCCTTTTTTGATACACCTCTTATGTACACCCCATGTACCAGGGGTATTTTAATCATTTCACATCACATTATCACCCCTTTTTATCTCTTCTTTCAATGTTTTTGCCACATGTCACAAATGTGTGTGGGTGTAAAAGGGTGTATGCCACCTAAGGTGATTCATGTATAAGAGCTCTTGTAAGAGAGTGTGTGTATACATCAATAGAAGTGTTTATGATCTTTGAAAAGTTGTCTTCAAAAATCAAAAAATAAAAATAACAAAAAGATGAAAATATGTTATATTAAAAAGTACTCTACTACATTAGAAAATGGATGAAATATATATATATATATATATATATATCAAATTGTAAGAGAAATAATAGAAGGCAAATCTGATGAAGGAAAAAGGTTAGATGCAAAGAAGGTTTGAGGTTTTCGTTTGTGCTCAAAATGCGTGAATATGTAATTTTTTTTAAAAATTGCTTGGGTTCAATGGGATTCTATTTGTTTACCTGTGGATCATGGTGGATTGGGGGTTAAGAGGTTACAGAAATTTAATGTTACTTTAATAGGTAAATGGTGTTGGCGGTTGTTGGTTGAAAAGGAGGGGGGATATGTTTGATGACAATACAAGGCGGGTGGTAGGTAATGGTAACGATACTTTTTATGGACCGATAATTGGTTGGTGGAGTTCCATTAAAGCTCCAGTTGAGCCGTTTCTTTGAGTTATCAATGCATAAGGAGTACTTGGTGGAGGATATGGAGACTATGGGGTGGGCGGAAGGAGGTGGTGCTTGAAGTTGGCGAAGACGATTGTTGGCGTGGGAGGATGAGAGTGTGAGGGAGTGTGCTGCTTTGTTGAATAACGTTATTTTGTAGGTTAATATTCAGGATACTTGGAGGTGGCTTATAGACCCTTCTCATGGTTACGCGGTTCGTGGGACTTATAGATTTCTCACATCAGCTGATGAACCAGTGAATGGAGCAGTATACAACAATGTTTGGCATAAGCCAGTTCCTTCAAAAGTTTCAATCTTTGCTTGGCGTCTTCTTCAAAACAGAGTTCCAACAAGACTTGATTTGGTGCGCATACATGTACTTCAACCTGATAACAACTTATGTGTAAGCGGGTGCGGTATCATTGAGACGACTGATCACTTTTGATTTTCATGATTGGTGAAGACACCCTCTTTTGTGTATGGGTGTCATGTAATTTTGGTTTTATTTTTTGGTGGTGGCATCCTTTGGTTTGGTGCCTTTTTCTTGTAACAGATATTCAGTGAGTCATCATTTTTAGCACACATTGTGCGGGGTGAATCACTTTTCGTTTGAGCAATATATTCCATTTTGATTTGTTAAAAAAAAAAAAATTCAAAAATTCCTTTTATTTAACATTTAAGGTTTGAGGTTTGGAATCATTGACAGTGAAGTCTTTTCGTCGATCAGTAGTAACTGTACCTGGTGAGGAAATAATGGAAGTAGTGGAACAATTGCTTCAAAACACTATTTCAATGCCTAAAGTTGAAATCAAAAGATATAACTATATACATGATATTCTTGCTTGACTCTGAAATATTTTGTCAATCAACTCATTGGTTTTAGGCTTTTTTGGTTATTGTGCTCAATCCTGACTTTTATGGTATGTGTGTATCTTTTGTTTACTGTGACTCATATCACTCTAAAATTTCATTTATTGAATTATAGATTTTTATAATTATTTTTAAATTGGAGTATCTATTTTTTGAGAGGATGTGTATATATCTTTTGTTGAGATTGTTTTTATTTTTCTTCGTAATTTGATTGCAAATGTTAAAAGTGTTGCATATATTGATCAATCGATCAGTTATAAATGGGAAAAATGGTCAGATAGCTACACAAAAGTTCACTATACTGAGGCTACACAAAAGCCAGTATCCTTTGAAGGCCATAAAAGAAAAGGACACATAGTCTATCATCTTCCTACTCAAAATCTCACACCATCTTGATTCTTTTACTGCTTGAAGTAGAATTACGTATCCCCCTAGAAGTCACAGAGTATGGTGCTGAAGCTGATTTAAGAGAAGGAGACTTGTCAATGTATGCATGTCTTTCATCGCCATTCCAATATAAGATGATCCGGTTCGTGCACGAATGCGACCAGCTATCACCTGTTCAGCATTATCAAAAGTATTGGTTTTGCAATGACAAAAATTGATTCTGACTATATTGATTTTGTAAACTTGACTTGTGATAAAAGCGAGTTCATTTGAATAGTAAATTCGGGACTAAAAATCAGCTATAGAGGGAAATACGTAAAATTTAAGCTTCAAGATAGAAACAATTCTAGAGGCAAAATCATGTTAAAATCATTTATACGCCTCTCTGTCTCCTCTAAATATGAAACCGAAGTAAGATGCGAAAGCTAAAATAAAAGTTACCTAGGGCAAGGGTCAATTGAAATGAACCTTCAATATGCTTAGTTGTAACTTGATTCAACATAACAACCTGCAATAAAATTTAACATAACCTTCAAAGTTTAGAATTGTAAACTAAGGGGGCAGAAATGTACACAATACAGAAAAGCAAAGGAAGTGCGATTTGACAGCGATAGAGACTAGAGAGTCCACTTGGCCGAACCTAGTATGCTATACAAAGCAAAGGCAGCTGGACATACAATTTAATTAAGTATTTAGAGCATAAGGACTATTTCTATAACAAAAGATAAAATGAAGTCAATTTGTTTCACATAAACTATAAATTGTGTTCATGAGCTATTGTCTCAAGAAGTATCACAAGTACTTATGTTAAACTAAGTCAATCCAAATAGACTTAAAAGTATTCATTTGGCATGTGGCATTGCTTAGGTGGATGACGGAATCACAGATTCCACAACCACCAGGTCAAGATGTGGAAGTACAGGTCCTCATCCCTCTATATATACACTAGTTACAATTTCATTTTTTATTTTTTAAGTTCTCTTTATTTATATGCTCTGTTTTGACCTATTCACTAACTTAGAGTTAGAGTGGCTATGCAGGTATCCAATTCCTAATATATAGAGTTCTAGTTTAATGCACCCAATAGACGGAATCAGCGGTACGGACAAAAGCTTTCTGATAAAGCAAAAACTTGATAGCGATCAACACAAATTTCAAATTCCTCATGTCACTGCTATCAAAGATCAATTCAATAAAAAAGCACATGTCTTGCAAGCAAAATGAAATGAATCTTACAGCCAAAGATAAGTTCTTTGCAAGCTTCATCAACTTCAATGACATTTCACCAAGTAATCGAGTCCGGAGAGCCATATCATCAAAGTCTTGGCGGAAGTGGAAAGTAACACTATCAATAATGATGATCTTCACCTATAACAATGCATTAAAAGAATATCATGATGGAAAAATTAAGTTTTACTAAAACAATTGCCTGAATGCAGAAGAAAATAAAGCATAATCAGAGTACTTTTAACTAGTTACAGCCCAAGGCATTGTACAGTGAGAAGGATTACGTCAAATTAAAATGAAGAATCAACTTTACAATGTTTCCAAAAGAAATATCAATTGAATAGATGAAAACTATACTCACATCTTTATGCTCCGTTACGAATTTGTCCAAGTAATTTACCAACGCAATTTGTTCAGTATAGCTGCAAACACGAAAATAGAATATATTTTCCAAGATACTATTCGGGTGCATTTTAACTCCAAAAGCTTGATTATCCTTGTGAAAGTGGTGGCTATATTCTGACATGTCTTCTATGCATGCTTCAGCAATTTGAAGAACACGTTCAACCATAAAGCTTCCTTCAGTATCTGAGTATCATGCATGCACACGTGAAATCAAAGACTTGCATCAAATGGTGAATGAGTATTAGAATATCGTATAATTAAGACTCTTACCGATGTATATTGCCTTCCCACCTAGGCCACCATAGTCTAAGGGAATCTGAACATTTACTGCAAGTTGAATCCTGCAGAAGCAAACACTACGCATTACTATAACTAACCAAAATATTTCACAACTCAAGATGAAAAAATAGAAACATGAAATAGAAATCGGAATGACAGCATACATACCCTATTTGTGTTTTACCGATGCCCGGGACTCCACCTAAATAAATAAATAAACTAAGAATTATATTGCAACGCAGAATAGAGAAGAAAACTGTTAAGGCTCAAAAACATATAATTTAATTGGAAGTTATGATTGTGTTCCAACAAACAGTCACTCACCAATTTCAGTCACTTCTTTGCAATTAATCCCTCCACCAAGGATGTTATCTAGATCAAGACAAGAAGTGGTAATGAGAGAAGAAAATCTTTCCTCATTGAGCATATCCCAAGCAGTCTGACCACCTACACAACAAAAAAAAAATGGAGAAAACGCAAAACAGAAAGAATTTTATTTTTTTTGCATACACAAGGGAATATACATATTTCAGTTGAATAAAGAGCTTTCACAAAACTACATATGTATTCCAATGGTAAGAGACCCTGTTTCGATAAACAACTTAACTACCTCTTATCATATTGGTGCTTGTGTATAAGCTATTTCAGTAACAAAACAAAAAAGTGAAAATGTTTTTGTATAAGCTATAAGCTGACTTCACAAAATATCCTGGAAATCGTATGGAGTCAAGCTAAAACAAGGTTATAGACATATCATAAATTGTTTCCATAAACCCTCTTAAACAGTCTCATAAGTGTTTATGCCAGTAGATAAGCTCAAATAAGATCATCCAAACATGTCCACCAAACAGAATGTCTATTAATTTTGTCATTGAGCATACACATAGTGCACTTGATAGTTATTTAACTTTCCTCAATCGGTAATCTTCACATACTTAACAAAGGGAGTATTTCTAGGAATGAAATTCTATATCTACATCCCATCTAAGGTTAAGCACGAGAATCAATTGGCTCAAGATGTTGCTAAACTTTTGAGCAAGATCACCTCCATTAGCATTATTCACATAGGGTATGTTTGGATAATAATTGGATTGAATTTATCTACTGACATTAGAACTATTTATACATGGCATTAAACCTAAAAACTCTGATAACTGCATAAGTGAAAAGCTAACTTTTTACGTAGAAATGGAAATTGAAGTTGATATACATCATTGGAATCAACACATACCATCAATAACATTAGTGTTACTCCCACTTGATTTGTCCAAATCATTACTTCTGGTTGCAAAATTCAGAATCTCCAAAGCTTCACTCTCAGAAACTTCTATATCTGTTCAAATCAAATCATGGGTATGTGTGAAAAAATTGAAGAAAAAACGTAACTTTTTAAGAGCAAATACCCAATTTGATCCTCAAAATTGAAGTACTGTATCAACTTAGTCCTTCATATTATCAATATTGCAAAACAATCCCTAAAATTGCAAAAAGACATATATGACAGTATTCACTTGGTTGTCAAAATTATAAAACGGTATCAATTTAGTCCCTATTATAAACAATATTGCAAAACAAGCCTAAAATTCCAAAAAGGCATATCTGACCATATTCATTTAGTTTCAAATACAACCTCGACATTACTAACTAATATCAGTATGGTCCCTGTAAATTCCAATGAAGAAACGAACCTAATTAACATTTTGATCCAAAATTGTAAGACTGTATATTTAGTCCCTCATATTACTAAAATTGCCTAAAAGTATTCATATAGTTTCAAATATAACCATGACATTGCTATTTTATACAATTTTGGGGATCATTATGAAATATTGTGAATATGAGGGACTAAATTGATAAAATGCTACAATTTGAAAAACAAAATACTTTTTAACATTTAAAAGGGGGGTTTGAAAATGACACCTCGAACAAGATGAGTGGTGGAAGTGCGAAGAATGGAGTGGAGTGTTGTGTAACCAGCTGCTAAGAGCTTTCCTCTCTTTGATGCCGAGATTGGTAGCATTCCGATTTCCATGTCGACCACTCTCTTTCGTTACTTTTCCACACTCTTCTTCATTTTCCTTTTCTTGTGTGCTTTTTTTAAAAAAAACATCAAATTCAATAGACCACTTTGTAGACAAAATGTATTCTGATAAGTTATTTGGCTAAATAAATCAAATATGTTATTTGGCTAGATAAATCAAAACATGTTAATTTCCCTTTTCGCTATTGTGTATATGTTTTGTCAACATAATCAAACATTCATAAATCTATTCAGACTATGGATGTGATACAATCCCTCACCATGAATTCGTGCACAGTACCGGCGATATTGCAATTTGATTTATCTAATATCATGTAAATATTTTTTAAATATATTTCTCAACGTTTAAAACCACAAATTAAATTGTTTAAATATTTTAGATTCATAATAGAAAATGAAGAAGAAATTGATGTAAATAATCAAATTCAGAGTGTGGGACAAAAGATGTAGTATAAATTAGGCGTAAAAGAGAAGATTTTGTAGTGTTAGAATATGATAAAATTATAAATAACAAACATTAAAGAGAGTTGGAGTAACACGTACAGTGGAAAAGATGGTTGAAATCCAACTTAAGTGGTTTGAATATATAGAAAAGACATTTAAATTATGTGGTAAAGATATATTAAATAGAGGGTAATCACATTGCTATTTGCAGAGGATGATCAAGATAAACTATAAACTATAGGATGATCAAGAACCACATGGTACATGTGTTGGGAGTCTGCGAGCATCAGAGACAAGTACAAGAAAAAGACATCACATTCACACCATAAGACATGAATTAAGCATATGATTTATCTCTATTGTGAATCAAATATTTTACCCATTTATAAATAGATGCGAGACGAATCGATCACAATTGAATCCAAGTCCAACACACATAAGCATCTACATTGCCACGTTGGTTCTAGCTATAAATGTGTGTGTAGAAAAAAGACAATTACAATTGAGCGAGTTCGGGTTGAGTTTTAAAGTGGTTTGCCATAGGGATTTAGATGATTATGACTCACCAAAAATGAGGAAAGATCCCAATTTTGGTATTAACATTTGAATTGCTCTATTAATTAATAGCACAGTAAAATCATATTACAAACTCTCTACTAGAGTTTTTCTTTTAATTTCTCATTTCCTTGCAATTTTAATTAACATAACTAATTATAACGAAGACAACTAGGATAGAATAACAAACCGAATATGCTAGACAATATTATAAAAAAAAAAAAAATTATATTCGTGATTCTTCTCGTGCCCATATCAAACAGTAAGACATAGACAGACACGATTGCAAAGCATCACACACCAAAAAAGTAACAAAAGAATATAAAGATGACATAACTTAATTCCACTAACAATTATGATTACGTACACACACCTTAACTTAATATTGAACCATACATATATAAAAATAAACAAAACAAAACAAAACAAAAAAACCCGGTTGAATATAAATATATGATAGTATAAGCTAGTGAACCAACCAACCAACCGAACCGGTTTGGTTCAATCAAGCACCAGGAGCTGCATCCTTAACCTTACTCTGCAAATAACCACCATATTCTCTTGCATAATCTTTAACATGAGAAGCAGTATCATAAAGGCGGTTCCTTGCATAATCAACCCGGTCCGAACCGGGAGGATGAAGACCTCTAAAGTAACGATAGAACCAAGAGGAAGCAGCTACAGCAACAACACCAAATCCACACATGGACAAGAATCCAGCAGCAAGGAGGAAGAGAAAGGTACCAGCTGGGACCCATATTGGGCTTGAAACGATGATCAATGGGGAGAAGAAGATGAGGGAGACGACGGTGGCGGCGACAGTTAGACCGGTAAGGAGGAGGAAAATGGATCCAGTGACGAGTAGGGTTAAGAGACCTGCAAGCTGGGTTGAGTTTGGGGAGTGGAGATTGTCTTGAAGCTTTCTTAGAAATGTGGGTGAGGTTTGGTTATGATCAGCCATTGGAAAGGAAATGTGATTTGTTTGAGAGAGAATGAAATGAAAAAGTGAATAATGAATGAAGAGTGAAATTTAATAATAAAGGGACAGGTGTGGGGTTGTTTTGGTGACATGCAAGTTGTGTACGTGGAAGGAATAGAGGTGGGAAATGGGGTTTTGTTTTGTTTAGGTTCCCTCATATCAGGTGGATCAATGCTATAACACTGACTTTTTCATGTATTGGCATCAATAGGAACCGTGAAAAAAAATAAGGCAAGAGCATTTATTTTTAGTTTTGCAATCAGACATTTCTGGCAGGACCAGTTAGTTTGTCTTATAGCATGTCATTCGGTTCATTGTTTTTTTTCTAAGCGAAATCAAGCTTCGTTTTACTCAAACCAATATTATCTTATTGTGAAAGCAATATATATTCTTATAATACAACAAAACGTCATACCTTAATAATAGCGTGAAACTAGTTTAATTTGCATATGTGCATTAATAAGTTCATCAACGAAGATTAGTCCTCGGTAATCGACGATAAATACTTCGCTTTTATTGAATGAAATTATGAGTGTGTGTTATTTAACATATTGTGGCATGAAATGTTGACAAGTTTACACTCGAGTTTTAACTAATAGATTGTCTTTCAATTCTCTACTTTTGATAACTTTCACTATATATCTCTTGACCTACTCATTTAAACTATTTATTTTAATCATTATCATTTTTCCAAATCACAAAGTTAGAGAACCCATTTCCAAGTTTTGATGGTACAGCTATGTGGGACTGAGTCATCAATTATCCCTTGTTACACAATATTTCGTTTAATTCTCTATTTTTTTTCTACTTATAATTGTCTTTTGAATAGTGAAATATCAAGTTAAGCTTGTTTTAAGCAACCTTGGTGGTTCAAATATCTCAACAAACATCTGCATAATGATGGGATTGTACGACAGTAAATACCTTTTAAACTCAGTATATGTTTGTATTGGTGTTCACACAAATATCATACAGGTGCACAGAGAGTTCCATCATCAAGGAGCATATATTTGATATTTCTCTAGGTTAGTAATTTGCAGAATTCAGAACTGTACAGCATAATGCATTATATTAATATAATACATCAATAAGTTTTTTTTTTTTGTTAAGAAAAAAACAGTTTACTTATCTAAGTTGTGAAAATGAGCCAAAGTCAAGATATAACTAGAAATGACAAGTAATGTTGCATGTTAGTAGTACTGTCACCACCCTTCAGTGCTGACATCTTCTATCATTTATTTTTGCTTCTTCTCAGAACTTGAAGGGCTATTATCTGTTGCAGAAGCAGCTGCTAGTTCCATCAACCTCTCATAGTCTATCTCGGTCGACTTAAACTTGAACTTGATGCCAACCTGAATCCACGACTTGATACAAAGAATGGCTTGTGTGCTATCATGCTGCATACAGAATCGTTGCTTGTCAATTTCATCCCCCTTGCCACAGAAAAGTTCTTCAGGCACAACTGAAGTTGCCTGCACAGCCAAGAAATCTCTAGCCATCACAGACAGTCGACGGTAGCGCGCACTGTTTACTTTCCACCACTCTAGAACATCGGTTGCTATAGGAGCTGGAGCCTCTGATAAGTACTGTGTAAGCTCATCAGTGGCAGAACTCATGTTTGTCCTACGTTTTTTGCGAGCTATTTCCTCGGCAAAGGAAACACTTCCCCCATCTTCAATTTCTTGTGCATTGTAACCAGAACTCATGGAGGAGAAATGGTTAACAGAATAGTTTCTTATAAAATGTGTCCTTGCTTCGTCCAGAAAACTTTGCAAGTTTAAACTATCAGGGATCAGCTCTGCCTTTATTCGAGGATCTAGAATAGCGGTCATATATGTAAATATGTTGCAAACCTGATTGAAATAATTTCTAGCCTTTTTAGCCATTTCTTCTGCAGCACTTTTTAGCCATTCTGGGCTGGGACATGACTCTCTGCAGGTAGCAATTGTTTCTGAAATGTGATCCATGAAGAAAAGGACAAGCCCCACTGTTGGCACATTGCTCGTGCAGAGGTCGTTTGTCGTCTTGTAGAATGGCTCAAGATATTGATGCATGATGTTAACCACACTTTTTTCAGAAGGGCTCAGCAGTATCCTACTGCCTAGTGTCTCCTCATATTTATGAATAACCGAATCCACTGATTTACCAGCCTGCATCACCAAAAATATGCAATGATTTACCGTATTCATTGCTTCTAATTTTGAATTTGAGTGCATGTGAGAGTGTGAAGTGTGATGCATCATAAGATATCTTAATATACAAGACTCCTGTCGCATGCTACATGAATGTAATACATAACACAGTTTAAATCAAGTGCTCCAATCAGACAAACATCAACACACAGGCTGAATCCATTAGAAAACACAAAAAATTACAGTACTTTTCAGACAAGTGTTGATTGAAAAACTTCAGGCATTCAAATCATTACAATTCCAAGCTTTGTCTTGTAAAATATTGGCACTGCAATGCTAACAGTGATTTGAGAAAAATGTTGCTATAGTTAATTTTTCAGATGATTCTTATGTTCAATATAAAGCTAATTAAAGAGATACCTTACGAACAAGATCAAGCATTTGGTAGTTTCCACTCCACCTTGTTGAAACATCAAGAGGAAACTTCCAAGTACCTTCTTGATAAGCTGTAGATATTTGAACAAAATCCTCAGAGATTATTGGTGAGGCATTTAACTCTATTACAAATTCTCGGATCTTTGAAATTACTTGTTTTGCAGATCTCAATCCATCAACTATTATCAGGTTCAAAGTTCGAGCAGCGCAGGGAATGTAACAGAACGGTCCTATTTTCTGACCATCCAAGTCCTCTTTCAGAGTATGGCAGGCATGCATGGCACTTGAACTATTATCATGGGTACATGACAGGACTCTGCTTTCAATATTGTAAAATTTAAGAACTTTCACGAGGCAACGATAGATTTCTGCACCCCCACATGGATAGGGTACGCGGCAGATATCAAGAAGCAACTTCTGGAAGCACCAGTTTTCGTCAATCCACTGACATGATACACTCATATAGAAAATCTGTTCAAAGGAAGTCCAGAAATCAAGTGTGATGGAGAACTTAAAAGAAACCTGTTCTAACAAGGCTCTTACATCTTCCCTCATGCTTCGGAAGACTTCATCAAGTATAGTTTTGTACTTGTCACTAGGCCAAATTTGTATAGTCGGGTTTAGAAACTTGTAGGAATTTACGAGCCACTTCTCTTCTAGAGTTGAAGGAGGTAGAGAAGCTAAAACAAGCCACCTAATGAGTAACCAATTTAAATGATCATAATCCACCTGGTTTACTTTTCCTTGAGTCTGAGATTTCTTGATTACGACATTGGGCCGAGCTGCTGAATTGCTGACAGCTTCCCCTGTCTTATCGTATCCCGGATGGCGATTTGCAAGATGCCTCCCCAAATTGCCTACATAAATAAAGGAACTTTGGTGAATGCATGTACAAAAAGCACAATCGTTAGGTAAACATCTTCATAACCAAGGATGCTACAATGTAACACTGATCTAGCATCAAATGTCTTTGATTGATTTTTAATATCAAGGATTAATTACACATGAATAAATGGCAAACAATCAACTATTGAAAAAAGAAAACCAACCATTAATATAGTATGAAGCACATACTCAAACCCGGACACAGACAATAATTTGAGAAAATAACATAATTCAGTGTAATCATATGTGTTGGACCATTACATATCCGACAAAGGAACACGCCTAGTCTGAGAAATATTTGTGGTTCATGGTATAGTGGATATTATAGACAATTCTGTAGCATCAAGTATAGACACTTGAGTCAGATTATAATCATTAGATTAGAAGTGTCTACGTGTCAGTGTCATGTTGGATGTCTGTGTTGGTGGCCTACGGCGACCGACACAGAATCAATATAACAACAATGAAAAAGATGCATACACTCATACAAACAGCCAATTGGATGAGAAAGGTAATGCACCTGTGGCAGTTGCAATAGAATAGGTCTGTCCACAAAACTTGCATCTCCTAGTCTTTCCATCAGCAGCAGTCTCAAAGAACTTCAAATAAACAGAAGTCATAGTTTTCTTTCTTGGTTTGAGTGGTGAAGTAACAGGAATTGGTTGGTTTTCTGAAGAAGCAAGGCCATGGCCATCCATGTTTGAAATGAGTTCCAAATCCATCATGGATTTATTAATATTACTATGATCTTCTGCTCAAACAAAAAATACACGATTATTGATTCAATAGAATTTACAGATAGATATAATGTTGTAATGAAGAATGAATAGGTAAATTAAGGTATAGTACCTTTGTAAGTTCTGTAGTGATTGTTGTTACTATTAACACCCCAGTCCATGTAAAAATTAAACGCAGTTTTGGTGATGAATGAGAGGGAAAATGGAGGGAGATGAAATTGAGCGATCTGAGCCGAGAGAGCCGCGTCGCTGCAGATCTCGTTTTTTGGTACCACGGCTTCGCTCAAACTTTAGAAAGAGAAGAAGAGAGAGAGAGAGAGAGCAATAAACGTGAGTGAGTGAGTGAGTCGAAGTCGACCCACTTGAGTTTTTAGCCAGCTTTCTTCTACTAAGCCCAACGTTGCTTTGCTTTACTAAGTCGGCTTCATTTTCATTTTTTAAATTTGGGGTTATGTTATATATCACACCCCCATTCCTCCTTTCTCCACTTCCCCAATATTAGGTCCATTTTTTTTTATCTTGTAATATATATGTATATTTTAACTTGCTAATAAGAAGATGTAATAAAGAGAAAATGAAATGTTAGTTTGAGATGATGCATTTTTCGAAATAATGAAATGCTGATTATTAGTGTTTTCATATTTATTTTAAAAAAAAAGCACAATTTGTTTACATCAAGAGTCTAGTCTCCAGTGTCTCATTGAAAACAATTAAAGTTAACGCAATTTAAAAAAGAAATATATAAAATATTTTCACAATATAATCAGAGCCTACTGTTTGTGTTTACTTTAAAGTTTTGTTTTTTCACTTTCTATTTAATCGGAGGGTGGAGAACTACTATCTTCACTGTCGTGTTTTCTTTAAAGTACACTGCAGTGTTGTTATTTTCTTTCTCCAAATGTTGTTATCTCAGTTTTAATTTCAAGAGTTGATGTGCTAATTTGCTTAACGGATGGAAACTTCGGAAGAGTATTTTACAACGTTCAATTTAGTCCTTTTATAAATTTACTAACACAATTTTGAAGGCTTTATAGAAGATATTATTTAAGGCAAATTGTAAATCTTTTATTTATTGTTTTATAGATAAGGCATTGAATTAACACACTAGACAAACAAAAGAAGAGGTATTACAATCACTCTTTAAAAAATATGTCAAATAAAGCACTGGCATAACAATAAATGGATCTTGATGCCCTTCGAGAGTTAAAAGTAATCCACATAACAATTAGATTCATGGAAGCAAAGGAAACTCGAGATAATTCAATTGGTAAATCTTTTAAGTTGAAAGATTAAATTACAAGACATTTTTTTATTAAATAAATCGTTTTGTCAAAAAAAGTAAATAAATTGCTATTATAATTTGAAAAGATTAAATTACTAAACTCATAATTTCGAGAGCCCCGTACACTGATTTACTCTAACTTCATTGGAAGGACATTCTTCTCATTCAGAGAGAATGCAACTCCTGCAAAGAGTAACATCAATTCAACATCATCCGACATACGCAAGATGTTACAAAAATAATTATCTTGCACAAATTGATTGATGGCACAACATTATCAAAGGTAACTTCATCTCAATTCCCAGAAAAGGAAGAGAGAAAAAAAAAAATTATCTCAAAAAATGGAGGTGAGCTTCTATTTTGAACTTCAAAATTTCAAATGTACATGCATTTTAAGGGCAAAAAAGCTAGACAAGATTGTTTGCATGTTATTGTAGACCAACTCTGTCGTGGTATATAGAAAGAATTGTTACAATCCTATTCAGTTCAATTACATAGCAACAGTTTGTTCAGAAAAAAGTTTAAGAAGCTCTTGGGGCAAAGCAGCATCCCATAGCCATAACTTTCAAGACTAGCATCCAGAGTTTTGAACAGAATGAAAGGTTAGTCCCAGAGATAAAGTCCTTTTCGTAAACTGAAATACTTGCACTGACACAAGTTTGCCACCATAACACGCAAGAAAGTTGATTTATATAGTCCTTGTGTTACAAAGCACAAAAGCAAGATCACTTAGATCAAGAGTTTGTAACATGACAAACGTCTCTAACAATTCCAAATTTGTTGTAAAACTCCAGAATATAATTACAGAATAAAAAATTCTCCATTGCCAACTGAATCCATGTTCCTATTTGAAGCATAAAATTAATAATAGCCAACTGCTCTCAGGTCATTTTGTTGTGTCTGTTGCTTAGGATCATCACCCGGACCTAAAAATACAACACGGCCTGCGGAAAACAGGAACTTATATTGTATTAGGTCAAAGGCATCTTATTCTAAAACAATATTTTCTCATATGCCAAAGATTATTTTAAACATAAGCAACAAAAAATCTTCAACCATAGAATACTACAAATACTATGCCGATGAAAAGTACCAACAATACTTACTCTAACATTCTCTTTCTATCTCTCTCTTATTGGATGAAAGTCATGTGGGTTACATTACTTGGGACCCGTTTTCAAAGTGATGAGACTTCCATGAATTTCACTCAATAATAGTGTTGGAAAAAATGTTAAGAGTGAGAGAGAGAGATGCTAGAACTCCTTTTATGCCAACATGAATTTCACTCAATAATAAGAGTGTAGGAAAAAATGTCAAGAGTGAAAGAAATCCATGTTTCAATTTTGGAAAACTAGGAAAAACAGAAATGACAAGTACAGATCGGTAATGGTTACAAAGTTTAACAGGTTTGCTGAATGTGCCAAGCTTGACCTTTCTTAGTTCAACTCATTGGTATGTGAACCAAACAAGCAGTAGAACACACACGACATGCACAAGAGATCATTTTCTATAAGTAAAAATATTCTTACATTTCTAAACTTCATATAAAATGTTATTTGTATTGATTCAGCATTTAAATAGTAACCATATAGCACATTGATTGTTTATGTCAAGCATTTTTATATTTTTTAATTTCAAAGGTACATATCATGTACCTCAACGATATATTGGAAGTCGGGAGTTGTGTATTTTGTGAATAATTGAGTAATAATAGTTTATTTTAAATATAAACCCGATCATAACTCGCTGAATATAAAATATTCAATGAACACAAGGTTCCATATTGACTTATTTAGATAAGTCAATAAGATGAGGTTGATTTCTTTGTGAGTTGAGCATGAGCCACATTACTCACCAAACAATTCTAAACAGTTAGAATGATCAAGATTTGTAACCATAATTATTAAGGAAAATATAGTTTGCAAATCAAGTCATCAGATAAGGCTTTTGGGCCTCTGGCAAATATAAAGGGACTGCTCTGTTAGACATATAAATAGAAGAATTGTGTATTCTATTTTCCTTCCCTTATCAGTTTCTAAGGCTTTGTTTGTGAGTTTGGAGGGAAAGGGAGGGGAGGGTTTTGGAAAAAAAGAAGGAACAAGTGGAAGAAATAGAGTACATTGGGAGGGGAGGGTTTTGGGGGGTTAATTTTTCTTAATAATACAAAACCCTCCTCATTTGGAGGAACTAAAAAGTTGTATTGGAGGAGGGTTTTGGGGGGTTTATATGAATTTTTCAAATTTAATCTATTTGGTTATAATATTTTTAATATTAAAAATATATGAATCATAACCATTAGTTTATCATTCTCTAAAAAAATACTCTTTCAAAAAATGTGAAGATTTCTCCATTTCCCTCTTTATTTTCCACCCCCAAAGTCTTCCCTTCCCCTCCCCTCCAAACAAAGCCCTAAGGCTCTGTTTGAGAGTTTGGAGGGGAGGGTTTTGGAGGGATGAGTTTAGAGGAAAAAATAGAGAAATCTTTCAAAAATTGAGAGAATAGTTTTGTAGAGAATGATAAATAAGTACTTATGATTAATGTATTTTTAACTTTGAAAGTATTATAACAATATAGATTAGATTTGAAAAACTCACCCAAATCCCCCAAAACCCTCCAAACTCCTCCTCCAATACAATTTTTTCGTTCCTCCAAATTAAGGGGATTTTGTATTATGAAGAAAACTAAACCTCCAGAAACCCTCCACTCTCATATCTCTCCATTCTTTCCACTTCTTCCTTCTTTTTTTGAAAACCCTCCCCTCGTAACTCCCAAACAGAGCCTAAGGAGGATATTTTTTTATGGATTTTTCAATATTAAATATCCAGTATATAATAGCATACAATTGAGCTGTAGATGTGTGTAGGGAGAGGAGCTAAATATCTTAATTCCTCTCTTACTATATAAGTGCTTATACATAAGCTATTTCTATAACAAGATAAGATATAGTCAAACTATGTTTAATAGCATACGATTGAGCAGTAGGTGTGTGTAGGGAGGGGGACTAAACAGCTTAAGTCATCTCTTACTCTATAAGTGCTTATACATAAGTTATTTCTATAACAAAAGATAAAGGGCCCATTTGGATTAGCTTATTTTAGAGCTTATATAAAACAGCTTATGCAAATAAATAAGTTTTTATGTATTATTTATAAATTTTTAAGGTAGTTTATGAAAAAATAGTTTATGAAGATACAATTTTCGCTAGTAAGAGCTTATAAATTAAAATAAATGCTTATTTATTTACATAAGTTATTTTTCATAAGCTCAATCCAAACGGAGCCAAAATATAGTCAAACTGTTTTTATATAAGCTAAAAGTTGTTTCCATAGTGGTTGTTTGTTTCTACGTCAAAATGGAAGCAAGGAAATGTAGCTTCCTAAAATCACAGCCAAACGTGCATTGGGATGCAATTTTGGTTTTAGAGAAGCTAAACCAAACATAGGCAGCTATTACAGAAAACTTATGAAAATTAACTAAAAACGGCTTATGGAGATGTCATAAGTTGTTTCCATAAGCTAGCTCTCTAGAATAGTCTAACACGTTTTCATGCTAATAGATATACTCAAATAAGTCAATCCAAACATACCCTAAATGAAATACCATAGCAAAAACTATATAGTGGAAGATTGAGCTCTCATGAACTAGTTCAACACATTAAAAGAAACCCTATTAGGCATTTGAAGAGTTAGCTAAGTTACCATTTCGACGAACAGCAACTTCTCGAACTCGACGAACAAGACCAGTAACAGGATCAGAAAACACCTTAGTTTCAAGATTTCCCTCAACATACAAAGTTGAACCAGGAAGAACAGTTTTCATCAAAAGATTCCCCAATCTCTCTGGATAAACAGTAACCCTATGCCACTGAACAGCACATCGATTAGCATATTCCCTAGGGTTTTCATGATCCAATGGTCTTCGATTGTTGCGAATTCCACCTGTTCCGATTGAAAGCAGAGTAACCACAGTTCCACTTTTCAGTTTCTTCTGCAACGGTTTTTGTCCAGCTTTACCTACCAAAATCGCCTACACAAACACAAAACACAATTTCAATCTCAATAATAATCACAAATCAAAATGAAATCATGTTTGGAAATTGGATTACCCTGTAAACGCCGGGATCGAGGCCGTTTTCGAGGGGTCGATCGAAGAAGGTTCTTTCGGTTTGTTCGGGTGAGGGAGAAGGAGCTGCTGAGTCAGCATCGTCGTAATCGGAAAGGGAGGTGGTGGTGGTGCAGAAGCGGAGAGGAATGTGACGGTGGTGGTGAAGAGGTGGAGGGGGTGTGGAAAGCAAAGAGCGATAGAGGGTGGATGTTCTTGAGATTGAGAATTTTGCCATTCCAATTGATTTCTGCATTCTGCGCTTAAACCCTACACAACTGTTTTCACTTGACAAAACCCTTGTGTTGTACATGAAAATGAAAAAGTCTTGAGGAGAAAATCATAAATAATTACAGTTTTTACTATTTTTATGTTAATTCATCTGTTGACGTCATTCAAATGGAATACATTTTTCTTTTGAGAAATAAAAAACAACAAAAATTATCAACAATAGATTAATTCAAATAATAAGGAATTTAAAGTTGGATTCAATGTCTGATTCTTATGCATGAAGAAATTAACTCAATGTCTGATGCTTATGATGTATGAAGAAATTAACACAACTAAACAAATGTGAAGACTTCACATTTGTAATTTGAGCGAATTCTGATTTAACCCACTTGGGTTGGTCCGGTGATATTGATTTGGGATTTTGGATTGTGTTTTTCCGCGAGGTCTCAGGTTCGATTTTCTCCGGTGTTAATTTGGATGGACTAATTTACCTTCTTCAAAAGAGAAAAAAAAAAAGGTTAGTTGCTTTTAAACCTTTCGTGTATCTAATTGTATGATATTTGATACTAAGTATCCAAATAGAAGGCGTAAGATCATATAAGATGATTGAACCGTAGAGGCAAATATGTCTTTTAATTGATTTAAGGGCAGGCAAATATGCCCCGACTTTGCCTTCAGATATAATGATGAGGGACAACATTTTGTATTGTGCATGTTATAACGATTGGGGGCAACATCCTTTATTGTGCATGAGTGTAGCTTTTTGTCTATTTTCTTCTGTTATTCGTTTTAGCTTTTGAATTTAGATGGTAATAAACTTTGTTAGTGTTGGATGTTTTCTTTTGCACATCTTGTGTGAGATGAACCACCTATAATAATTTAATATATTTCATTTTGTCTTCTTAAAAGAAAAGAAAAAAACCGTGGAGACAAAGTGGCTCTTGAAATGGATACATTTACCAACCCAACACCTAGTTTGTAGAACGAGGTAGCTGACTTCACAAAGTTTGGGGAGGGTCGATCAACCATCACACGTCACTCCCCACTCGCAACATAGTATCGTCCACACTAGTACTACACCACACCAAATCATTGTTAGTTAATGACAAAACATTTATTGGAAGAGTAATGATATTTGAATAACCATTTGATACAACTTTTGTGACAATTTCTTTTTTTTCTCTTTTCATTGGTAAAAAACAATGGAGAGAGAAAAAGGAAGAGAGAATAAGAGAATAATGTGAGTACGAGAGAGAAAGTTGTCACAAAGTGGTTGTACAAATATCATTTCTCTTATTGGAACCTACGTCTCATATAAATTGGGGCGTGACAATAGTTGTAGGTTAGTGTAAGAAAAAATGACTCCTAATAACTCAAATAAAAATAAAAACACTTAATGAAAGTGTTCAAATCAAGCTCAAACTCACCAAGAGTATTTTTACGGTTCCTTAATCTTAATAACCATGTTATTGTTATTGGGTGTGTTATTGTGTGATAAAAAAGTGTTTAAGTACTTTGAAGATACCAGTTTACATGCGCTAAAGGTAAGCATATAAGTAGGGGTGGACAAAAAGAACCATGAACCGAACCGAATCAAAAATAACCAAATCATTATAATGGTTCACGAACCGACCGTTAATTTATTAACAGTTCTTGAACCATAACCGAACCATCTTGAACCGAACCGTTTGAACCGAATCAAACCACTTGAACTGTTTTTATTTTTTTTTTATTTTTTATGGAAACCACTTGAACTCTTTGTTGGATCTTTCCAAAAAAAAACAACATATTTAAAATAGCTTATTTTAAAAAGCCTTTTTATGCAAAACACCTTATTTTAAAAACAACTTATTTTATGAAAACAACTTATTATAAAAAAACAACTTATTTGAAAAACAACTTATTTTATGCAAAAACAACTTATTCAAAACAGCTTATTTTATGAAAACAGCTTATTTTAAAAAAAAAAAACAGCTAATTTTATGCAAAATAGCTTATTTGAAAAACAACTTATTTTAAAAAAATAACTTATTTTATGAAAAACACCTTATTTTAAAAACAGCTTATTCAAAACAACTTATTTTCAAAAAACAACTTATTCAAAACATGTTTTAAAATAAGTTGTTTTCTTAAACTAAGCTGCTTGAATAAGCTGTTTTTAAAAATAAGGTGTTTTGCATAAAATAAGCTATTTTAAATAAGCTATTTTTTAAAATAAGTTGTTTTGCATAAAATAAGCTATTTTAAATAAGCTATTTTTTAAAATAAGTTGTTTTGCATAAAATAAGCTGTTTTGAATAAGTTGTTTTGCATAAAGTAAGTTGTTTTGATTAAGTTGTTTTTAAAAAGAGATTGTAACAAACTATTTTTAATAAAATAAGCTTTTTTGAATAAGCTGTTTTTCATAAAAGAAGCTGTTTTGAATAAGCTGTTTTAAAAAATAAGTTAATTTTTCATAAAATAAGTTGTTTTAAAATAAGGTGTTTTGCATAAAATAAGTTGTTTTGAATAAGTTGCTTTTAAAATAAGTTGTTTTTCAGAAAATAAGTTGTTTATCAAATAAGTTGTTTTGAATAAGCTGTTTTATTTTTAAAATAAGGTATTTTCATAAAATAAGCTGTTTTGAATAAACTATTTTTTAAAATAAGGTGTTTTGCATAAAATAAGCGGTTATGAGTAAGCTATTTTTAAAAAGAGATCGTAGTAAATTGTTTCAAATCCGAAGCAAACTGACCGCGAAAGTAATTATTAATACATATTTTTTTACCGTGTTTAATCTTATATATTACATTAATTTAATCTATATTATTATTACTTCATATATTTCAAAAAATAATCGATAATAATTTTCATACTATCATTTTTATTTCTTAATATATTTTGCATTAAACTTATTATTTTACTGTGTTTGTGTAATAATAATATTAATAAAAAATATATATATATTCTTAAAAAAAAAAAGTTAATAAAAAAATATTTTGCCTTTTGGAAAAAAAATAGGATAAAAAAACACAATGAAATTCACAAAAGGATAAAAAAAAAATGCATTTTGGTTCAAAATATTGGTTTTGGTTCGGTTCGGTTCGATTCACAGGTAAGAAAACGGTTAACCGAAACATAACTTTGGTTCAGTTCGGTTAGCTCCAT
The DNA here is from genome assembly GCF_003473485.1 of Medicago truncatula. Classification (NCBI taxonomy): domain Eukaryota; kingdom Viridiplantae; phylum Streptophyta; class Magnoliopsida; order Fabales; family Fabaceae; genus Medicago; species Medicago truncatula. The sequence goes on along the minus strand of NC_053045.1, from coordinate 54,211,572 downwards.
ACCTAAAACGGTTCGGTTCGGTTTTCCCAAACCATTTCAAAATTTCGGTTCGGTTCGATTTTTTAGGTTAACCGAACCATGCCCACCCCTACGTACAAGGACTTGAAACCTTTGTCTTTAAGTGGGAAATATAGTGATTTTAGCCCAAAAAAAAAAAAAAGGTTAAATCCATTTTTTACTTCTTAAGTTTGTAAAAGTTGCAATTTTGGCCCCTATTAAAAAAATGGCAAAAACGACCCTCGTGTTTAGCCCCTTTTGCAAAACACTAATTTTGACCTGGTCAATCCTATGCGTCACGCCAACTGTGTATTTTCTGAATTAAAAAAAAGGAAAAGCCACGCGTGTATTTATAAAATTAAAATATAATAATGATGAAATAAAATAAATGGAAAAGGAAAAGGAAAAAATGGGAGGACATGTGTTTTCTCCTTTCCTCTCTCGCAACCATTTCCCTAACCTCCATCAATATTGTAGCAATCATAAACTGCCACAACCCATTCCTCAACCACCAACTCCTTTTCCTTCATTCTCTCCACCAACTCAACACCCAGTACCTTAGCTAACCTCAGTTCTACATCTTCCTTGTCAACAATCTTTTCTTTAATGTTGAATTTTATGAGTTGAAGCTCATTTTGGTTTTTCTAAATTATGTATTAGGGTTTTCAAGTTCGAGATTGGACCATTTCTTTTTTGGGTTTCTGATTTTCACTTCAAGCAAGAGTGAAATTGATGAGTAAGTGAATGTTGTGAATGAGTTCAAGTTTCTTTTGCAAGAGTGAAATTGATGAATGTTGGAGATGAATTCGTGTTTATGGATTTTGATTCAAGTAGGAGATGAATTGATAAATGTTGAAGATGATTTAATGAAGGCTGGAGCCATGTGAATAAGAAACTCACCACAAATTCATGTGAAGGGATTAATGAATGACGGTTGAGAATGAAAAACGAGCATGTTACCGCCATCTCTGTGGGTCTCGAATTCGTGTGTTTTGTTGGGGAGGGAAGTGGCGGACTGGCAGCACGATGGTGGCAAGGTGAGGAGGGGTTGATGGTTTCTGACTTGTTTGGGAGAGAGTGGGGTGGTGCGTGTTTCACTCATGTGCCCTTCCTTCTTTCTTTTATTTTTGATTTACTTAATTCCATTAATAAATATGTTTCACTCACTTTTTTTTTTTTGTTATTTTTGGTTTTTTTTAATTAATTATACGCGTGGAATTAAAAAAAATACAAAATAAAAATAAATACACAAGTGACATGCCACATACGGTTGACTGAGTCAAAATTGACGTTTTGCAAAAGAGGGTAGACATGGGGTCACTTTTGCCATTTTTTTTAATAGGGACCAAAATTGCAACTTCCGCAAACTTAGGAGGTAAAAAGTGGGTTTAAGCAAAAAAAAAGAAAAAAAAGATAAAATAGAAGAGACAATGATATTTAAAATGGAGGAATAAAGATACTAGAGAAAACAAACCAATAAAGAACTAGAGAAGGGTAGACAAATGAGAGTTACAGGACCCAAGTCCATGCTAAAAATTTGGAGCATCTACCTTTTAGGCAAAGAAATATAGTGATCGTAGACAAAATTTGGATAAAATAAAAGAGAATTAATGTTTGAAATGGAGGGGAAACATGGGATAAAGCAAAAATGAGAGAGATGAATTATAGTTACAGTATCCTTGTCCATGTTCAAAATTTGATCATCTACCTTTTAGGTATGAATTATAGAGTGACTTTAGACAAAATTTGGTTAAAATAAGAGAGATGATGATGTTTAAAATGTAGAGAAAAAAAATGTGAGAGAAGACAAATCAAGAAAAACAGAGAGAAAGGAAGATATGTAAAACTTGGAGAAAAAATATTGTAGTGATTTAAATAATAAACACTCAATGTTCTGTTATTAGCAATCAACATCAGCTCAAATAGATCATAGCCACAACTCACAATCAAGGCCAACATTAAAATTTAGATTTTGAAAGATCATGAAGGGGTGTTGTTTTTTCTGTTAAAATGGTCTTTAAGAAACATATCAACATGTCATTTGGTCATTCTCAATAGCCATGCCAGTGTTTTAGGACTGAATTAACTTCTTCTCTTTTATTAACGTAAACAATAAATTGATGCCAATGCTGGCTTGTGAGCAGAAAAAATCAATGAATATGAATTTGGAACCTAATAATGAGGTGTTAAATGTTAATGGAAGCTAATGGTATAAACTGTATAGCCCAAAAAGAAGATTTAGACAGCCAATCGGCCTAACAGTAGGTTTTGAAAAGTGAATATGATGAAGAAAAAAAACCAAATACTGTAAAAGAGTTAAATATGTAAAATTACCCCTTGGTTCATAAAAGTTAATGAGAATCGTTGTTGACACATATGCATTGGCTCTGTCACACTAGTAATTTACCGAAATGCTCCTCGTCAGTTAACTGCCGAATTATGGAACCGGCTGCAGTTAACTGCCGAGGAAAACTTCGGCAGTAAACTACCGAGGAAAATTGAAAACTTCGGCAGTTAACTGCCGAGGACACCTCAAACCTGGTTTTTTTTTTTGACAAAAACCATAAATTGTCATTAATAATATTTATTGATTTTGAATATTTCAATTATTATTTTGTAAGTTTCAAACAATTGCAATATTATATATATATATATATGAGTTAGGATCCGTTGACACCAAATCCCAACCGTCAATCTTAATTAATCCAATGGTTGTGTTTTATTCATTTAAGTTGTTTACGTGTTCCATACCTGCTCACCTCTACTCGGCTATTAACTCTATCAATGTTAATGAATATGATACTCATAAATCTGTTTGATCTTTTGCCTCTCACATCCTATGTTTCATGTAAATCTGTGTTTGAAAAATCCACTCTTGTATGACTCTCTCCCTCTCTCATCTTGTGTTTCATTTTTAACTATGGTGCTTTCTCTATCTAATTCTTTAGAGATGTCATCGTGAAACTGGATCAATTATGGTGGTGATAATGCATGAATTTAATTTCACAACAATGATGCAGTTCGATTAATTCATAAATTTTTTATTCCAATTTTATGAATTTTATTTAGGTGTTAAATCTCCTCTTTTTTTTTTTTTGGAAATTGTGAAACTTTTCGGTTAGAATTAGAAAGAGACGGTGAATTAGTGAATTATGAATTTGGAAGGGGATGATCCCAAACCATTTGGATCAAATAAAATTAAACTAATCGTACTGAGAGAGGAACAAAGAGGAGAACGGAGATGATTTCATTCAAATTGAGTTTCAAGCCAATTACTTTACGGGCTGTGAATAATTGGTGGTGTATAGTTAGATAATTTGAGATCGGCCAAAAGAAACTCTTGAATAAACGGTGGCTGTACATACAAGTGGTGGCTGATTTCATTCCAGGTTTTTTAGGCACTAAATTGAAACAAAGCGTGATCGGGTGCAGCAAGAAAGTTGGAAATTTATGGAGACCATTTAATGAAAATTATGAGCTTTGATCAAACTTAAATGAATGGTTAGGATTTAGTGTCAACAATTCCGTTGACACCTGATGTCAACGGATCCTAACTATATATATATATATAGGGAGTGTATCAAATGAGAGGAGTGCTTAATGTGAGAGTGAGAGGAGCAAATAATGACCTTTGGATTGAAATAAACATTGAGATCTTAAATCTGTTTTTCATGTATTTTTCCCTTGCCACACGCGCGTGAAGTTCACTCATCATCATCAGTTCCCATTGCCTTTCTCTCTCTTCATTCTAAAATTTTCAACTCAACTAAAACCCAGATTTTTAGTTAAAATAAAAAGCCTCATATTGTACTCCAATTTCATATCCAGGGGTAAAAATTCCAACAACATCATTCACTGTTCATTTTACTTTTAGATTTTCTTCCTCTTCAATCTCACGCACACCTCTTTCTCCTTATTCATTTTTTTCTTTCTTTAACCTGCCAAACTTTCAAGTGATGAGGGACATATGATGTTGCACAATTTTTTTGTAAGCCTCTGTGAAACAATTGATAAAAAAATAAAAATTGATGCACAATCAAAACCATTGTTATTTCTAGTACCCTTTTCTTTCTTCTTTTTCAGCCACCAAAAACGTAAAGCTAAACAAACTAACCTAAAAATAACAAGGGTGAAAACCAATTATGTGATGTAAAGTCCACTGTTTGTTTCAAATTGATTAAAACGTTCATGCCTTTCAAGTTATTAAGCTATATTAGTGAATACCAATATTGATGTTATTGATTGTAACCCTCAAATTTAACTTTTTTGAAGAAGTGATTATCTGAATCAGATCTCATAAGCTGAACCATTATTGATGTTGTGTGCAAATTAGTCAGAAGTTACTAATGATTCAAAAATCTTATGAAGGAGAGATAAAAAACTTGAAATCAAATTTGGGTCGTTTGTGTGTGCAAATTATTTCAGAGAAAGATCGGATGAATTGAGAATTGTGGGTGTTAATATCATATGCTCGCTGAGTTAAGAGGAAGAATAGAACATAAATGATGCGCGTGGAAGAGAAAATAGAAGAGTCACGTGATGTTTAAATGGTCAAAACAATCATAACCGTCAGTTTTAATCTCACGGTTCACATTAAATCCTCTCACCTCTCATTATAAGCATCCCTCTCATTTGAAACATCCCCATATATAGGGAATATCAAGTGAGAGGAGTAACTTAAATGAGAGATGAGAGGAGCTAATATCATCTATTGGATCAAAATAAACGGTCATGATCAAATTCCACTAAACAAGGATTGGCACACTTGAATAAAAAAAACATGTATCCTCTGCTCAAGAAACGTGCTGCTTCCTCTTCTATATTTTTCCTGGTTTTCCATACGTTTTTCTCTTCAATTTTTTAAATCTGCAATTAGACTTGAGAGTTATGCACACCATGATTCAACTTCCTATGTATTATTAAGTTCTACGTATCAACTTCTCACCCACCCAATTTCTTTGTTGTCTGGAATTCTTCAATTTCATCTTTTTTGAAATTACTTCTTCAAACTATACATGATGCGCATCAACTTCCTGTGTATTTTTAAGTTCTAATTGAATATTTGAACTTTATCATGATTACTCAGACAGAAAAATTAAATTCTAATTGGTTCTTCAAACATTTTTATAATTACTCTGGTAGAAAAAAATCAATTTTTCTATTTTGAAAAACACATGTAGATGTAGTGGCTGAGCTGAGATCGTTGGTAGTGAAGGTTATAATGATTTAGATTTAAGGTGGATGGCAGATTTGGATTTTGTAATTGGAAGAAGAGAAGGGAGATCCAAAGAAGACAATCAAAAGAGATTAGGTGTGCCAATCCTTGTTTAGTGGAATTTGATCATGACCGTTTATTTTGATCCAACAGATAATATTAGCTCCTCTCATCTCTCATTTAAGTTACTCTTCTCACTTGATATGCCCTCTATATAATATATATATATATATATCTTAATAAGAATATCATTTAAATATTGACCAAAAAATAAAGAGCATTCCTCAAAAAAACATTTCAATAAGTGTAAAAATTAAGCATTTGAATATTGTTTTGCAAATTACTTAAATAAAAAAAAATCTATGTGCACAATTATTTTAATGTAGAAAATATAACTACATATTATACCTTAAAAAAAATCGTTGCACAATTATTTTAACGATTTTTTTATTATTATTATTTGTATTTAAGTAATGTGCAAAACAATATTCAAATGCTTAATTTTTACACTGATTTAAATGCTATTCTTATTAAGATATATACGCATAAGTATAATACTGCAATTGTTTGAAACATTCAAAATCAATAAATATTATTAATGACAATTAATGGTTTTTGTAAAAAAAAAAAAAAAAAAAACAGGTTTGAGGTTTCCTCGGTAGTTAACTGCCGAAATTTTTAGTTTTCCTCGGTAGTTAACTGCAGCCGGTTCCATAATTCGACAGTTAACTGCCGAAGGACATTTCGGTAAATTACTAGTGTGACACAGCCTTATACAATGTGTCAACAACAATTCTCAAAGTTAATTTCACCTAACAATTTTTTCATTTATATCTTTTTCATGTCCCTTTTGTTGTTACGATCAATTTGTGTATGACTTTAAAATTTAAATCTATAATTGTACCCTAAAAAAAAATTTATAATTTTATTTTGATGTGAACTCTTCTATGATCTTTTCTCATGTTTTCATATAAATTCATATGCAAACCTATAAAAAATGACTTAAAAAATAAAGGATGGAATCGCGGTTGAAAATTAGATAAATGTTAAAAACATTTCTTTCTAACACTCATTTTATTTTTCCTTAGAAGAAATAACACTCGTTTTATTATTAGATGAAATCCATGAGTTTTACTAGTGGAATCTATTTTGATAGTGTGAAAACCACAGGAGTTTCATTCGATTTAAGAGTAAGTGTTAGAAATAGAATGATCATATCACTCATCCATAAATTAAGTTAAGAGGCGACAACAAATGTAAATTTATCTTCCTAAAAAAAAACAAATGTAAATTTATCACTTTTTTTAAAATTAATATGCACTATCAACGTACAATTATTTTTTATATTATTTTAACTAAGAAATCGAGCTCAAATTGTTAATAAAATTACTTTAGGATAAATCGTTCGAGAGAATTTAATATTGATTTTTCGTAGGCGAAACTTTACTTATCTTCGAGTCGAACACTTTATGTTTAGATATAAAATAACTTTTATGTATTGGTTTATGATATAATTAAACTTTATTTTTTTTTAGGAAATGTGTTGGTGTATAATAATTAAATAAAATAGTGGTGAATTTGGAATGTGGATTATTTTTAGCCGTTGGATTAAATCATATTTAAGAGTGGAATCACTAGCGATTCTCCCTTTTCATACCCGACTCGACTAGTTGTTGTGATCAGTGGCGGAACTGGGTGGTGGCAAGGGGGAGCCACCGCCACTCCATCTCTTAAAAAAAAATAAAAATTATACACTCGAAATTACTATAATGCCCTTAACTAATATGAATATTACCAATTCAATTTCATTTCCTCTTCCCCTTTCTCTTTCATCTGATGCGCGTTCCTCTTTTTTCTTCTCCCAGCCAAAGCAAAACTACCGAACAACATCCACCACCACACCACTGCCGGCGAGCCGCGACCACTCTTCTCCTTCTCCATCCATCACCGCCGCACCCCCCTCTATCTTCTATATTGATTCTTTAGTTTAGAGAGCTATCTCCATCCATCTCTCTCCACAAACCCTAATTGTTGTAACTTGTAAGGTAATGTGAAATTGAATGTAATTTCCTTCAATTCTGATTCTGATTTGATGATTACATGTTCTTTAGTAATGTGAAATTGAATTTTTTTAGTTTTCGATTGCTACTGATTACTACAGAACTCAGAATGTTTTACTAAGACATGAATGTTCTGCTTATTATTATGGTTTACAACATGAACTCTGATTGCTACTGAACTGTTACTTGTGTTTAAATAATTGTATTGAGTGTGAGAGACGAATTCCAATTGAAAGCCTCGGTTTTAAATAATTGTCTTAAACAATAGTAGAATATGAAAGCCTGATAACTAGTCAAATTGTTTTAGAGTTACTATAGGTAATTAAGAAAAGTTAACTTACTTCCTTTGCCAATTTTAATCATGTATGGCAATGACTTTGAGAGGAGGACGTAATCAATAATCCTAAATAGTAGCGGTGGAAAAGATGGAAAATGTAAGCTTATTTAATTCAAAAAAATGTAAGCATATCTTCAACTTCTAGCATGCCTAGATGAGCTAATCTTCCTCTATTTTTGATAGTGTTCGGTTTTTCTATATATGACTAGCATGTTCTAGCAACTTGTCATGAAAAGTAGCAACATTCATGGCATTTTCCATCAGAAAGATCTATCAAACCTGGCTCAACTTTTGAATTTAGCTATCATCGTCTTCTGTTTATGAAAATCAAGTGAAATTGGTTCATTTTGAAATCATTTATGTTATTTCAATGAAATTGAAACCGGCTATTGTTATGAAATTTGAATGTTATTAGAATTGATGTAACATTGAAACCATGTATTGTTAGTTGATTTTGAAACTGTTTCAACAGGAAAAGTTAAGATGAAAAGTCGGGATGCGTAAAGCATCACTTTGAATATGATGATCGGTTTTTAGTATTATTTTGTTGAAATTTTTTATGAACGACACCGAAATGGGTCGTATTGTATATTATATGATTTATATATTTTAGTTTATTTTTAAAGCTGCCACCCCAAAATTTTAGGTCTGGCTCCGCCACTGGTTGTGATACAATACAACTTACACCTCCTCATTAGAATTCTAATTACCGAAACTCTTGACAGGTCTTCCTTTTCTTTTCAGTATCATATCATTCATGTTAATTGGGCTATGCGCTTCAAATAAAAAATTAGCTAGATTCTTCAGCTTTACAATCAAGTAAACCTATATTCTTTATATTAAATCTCACTTTGGTTGCCTCCGATTTCAAAGCGCACATTTTCGCATCTAATTCCAGGTAACTAACATATTTCAAATTCTTTAAACAAGTTCGTATATTTCTGTAGTCTTGTAGATTCATTTAAATGCTCTCGGCAGTCTAAATCTTTTGTGTATGCAATCTTCTCGTATTTTTTGGTTAACTGAGCTTGCTTTTGTTGCTGTTCAATTATTTGGTTCGGTGTTTATGGCGAATAATATGCAGGTAGATTTTGATGGATACTGAAAACAGAACGGAAACCCTTGAAGCACAAGTCAAAGCCTTTTTTGATTCTGCTCCTCCTTTGCACAACAGTCATGAAATAACTCAAAAATTGAATCAATTCATTCAACGCAATTCTTCATCATCAGGTGATTTAGCTTCTGATACATCTTTCAAATCTGCATATTTCTTTTTGTGTTGCTTCCATTCTAAATTATTTGTGTGGTTTTTGGACCTCAGAAAATGGGGAAGCTAGGAGAATTGTTTGTGTAACTTCTGGTGGTACCACTGCTCCATTGGAGCAACGGTGCGTTCGCTATGTCGACAACTTTAGTTCAGGTCATAGAGGGGCCACATCCACTGAGTATGATCAACTTGCCTTGTTCTTTTTGAAATAAACTTAGTAAATTTTCAATTCTATTATCTTGAGAGTAACAGGTCGGTGGTTACTTTGCAGGTACTTTCTGAAGGCTGGATATGCTGTTATCTTTCTGTACCGGAGGTAAATTTCTGGTCCTGCAATTAGCCTTTTCTTTAGTTTGATTTGTTAATTTTTTTTTTTTAAGAAGTGCTTGATGTGTTAATTACCAATGAATATTTATGCAGGGGAAGTTTCCAGCCATTTTGCAGATCCCTTCCCGAGGATCCCTTACTTGAATGCTTCGAGCCCACCAACGACTTAAACATTCAAGGTTTTCAGTTTCTGCATTCTCCTGTTTCACGCAATAAAAAGATAAAGAGGCTAATACCGTAAATCATACAAACAATTGTACCATATTAGGACACTATATTTTTTTTTTTTTTTAAAAGACCAAAAGAACTTGTATTGATTAAACTATTCAAAGAACAAGGTGTGCCAAGAATAAAAAGGGAAGCATTTACATTAACATTGCACTTGATATCTTGATAGATAATATTTGTCAATGCATGTTATTCATGTTGTATGGTATGATGATATTAAGTGTCTCATTAGCAAATATTTCTTCTAGACGAGTCTTACACTTTATGGTGGTTCCTCAAAGGCTAACCAATGTGTGTCTATATACTTTCTTCATACAGTATTATTTTTTTCCTAATCTGATGAAGACTGGTCAAAGATTTATATTTCATTGGCTATTTTGTGACTTAAGTAATATGTCTACTTGATTTTTTTTCCCTTTTTATTTCTATTTATATTTTACAAAATCAACCAGGGTTATCTTGAATTTGCTGAATTATGTTTTTTTTTTTTTAAATTTCAGTTCGGAAGGATTATTCTAAAGCAGTGAAGAGTGCTATCGTGGATCATCATATTGTATGATTTGTAGATTGAATTTTGTGCTTTACACATTTATCTTCTTTTTTGTTTATCTAATTTTATTTTGTCTCCTTTTTATAATTGTACATTAGCTTTAGCTTATTCAAATGTTATTATAGCCTCATTGTGGTTTTCATTCCACTGCAGGCAGTAGCAGGCGGTCACTTGTTAAAACTTCCTTTCAGCACTATATTTGAATATCTTCAGGTTAGCTTAGCCTATGTTTGTAAATTGTAAGCATTGTTTGATGCAACAGATAATGACATTTGAATCTCCTATATGGTATTTAATATTTTTTCTTTAGTTTATCCGAGTGATTACTGCAATCAACCATGGGGGTGGATTAAATTATTGTGCTTTTTATTTCATGTCTTTGTCATATTACAAAATAGAGCTACTTGTTTTATGTAAATTATAAGTATAGGTATTTAAAATAGTAGATTTTCCTGCACTAATTAGTCAGTGCTAATTGCCTTCTATTTTGCAGATGTTGCAGATAATTGGAACCTCAACGAGGTGTATTGGCCCACGTGCAATGTTTTATCTCGCTGCTGCAGTATCTGACTACTATGTTCCTTGGAAAGATATGGTATATATATGATATGTTGGTTCTTAATTCCATGAAAGTTTTGATGCCATATGACTTTAATCTCGGCTAAAATGAATATTTATCGGTTAAGGATAAGAGCTATGAAACACGGACACTCCTAGGATTAGATGTATCCCATTGCTGGACACGCACCGACACGACACCGACACATATAATAACACTGAATTATGTTATTTTCTCATATTTTTAACGGCGTCGGCGTGTCTGTGTCGTGTCCGTGTCCGTATCCATGCTTCATAGGATAAGAGTATTTGAAGAAATTTTCAGTATTATTTATGTCAAAGATGGAATTTGTGTTTAGACAATTTGGCCTTAGTTTCTTGTGTAAATACAGATAATGTCACATAAGTTTATAAGTCTTGCTTCTATATCAGTAAACATGAAATGAAATGTAAGAAGGTGACTCGTGTTCTGTCTAGTTGTAATACTTGTAATGCAATAGCTTTTAAGACTTTCCTCTATTTTCTTGTGGCATGTTAATCTTGCAGGTGGAGCACAAAATTCAGTCAGGATCTCACCTCTTGGACGTGAAACTTGTTCAAGTGCCAAAAATGTTGTCAGTGCTTAGGAAAGATTGGGCTCCTCTGGCATTCTGCGTATCTTTCAAGGTATTGATGGTATTTGTTAGACACTGAATTCTATATGGATCTTTACCAATTTGATAGACACTGAATTGCACTTATTAACATAGCAATACTATCTTGTATGGAAATTTGAGAGTTTTGATCAAAGAACATGGCTGAAAATTATTTCAGTCTGAATCTACATGTGGTGACACCTTACATATCATCAAGTACCCTTTCCACACTTGCAGAATAATAAACTAAAATACATAGTACTAATTTTCTAAAAGAACTGCATTATCTATGTTTTCCACCGAGGATATTTAGAAATTAACATGAACTATGTGAGATCTAAAATAGCATTCCACACAAGAGGATCAAAATACCTCTCGGTGGTGATCTCTGATCAGGTATTCAATTAACGAGACAAGTTTTTGTTTTGTTTCAATAGCAATCGTTTGAAAATAGAAAGTCCTGACTAATATATCCTGACACATAGATAAGAATTGCTTTCCTCATTTGCTGACAGTTGGAGACAGATTCAAGCATTCTTCTAAATAAGGCTAATGCAGCTCTTGAAAGGTACAAGATGCATGCAGTTGTTGCAAATGAACTCTCAACTCGGAAGGAGCAAGTGCTGGTTACAACTGGTGTTGAGAAGATTACTGTTCGGCGAGACAATAGTGAGTCTGCTAATGATGTCGAAAAACCCTTGATTAAACTTCTTTCAGAGAGACATGCCACTTATATTGAGGATTCCAGTAGGTGACTCTATCGACTGACTTTGGCTCCGACCTTTGGTTTCTTGTCCTTGTTGCAATTTTCAAGGCACTACAATTTTGGTTGTATGCCCTCTTGCCATTCATTTTTAAGTGGCATTTAAAGTTATAGAATAAGAAATACAATAATCTCTTCATTTGTGTTAAAGCCATGGTTTCATTTCTTAGTACTATCATTTGTTATATCTTTACAATTGTGTCAAAATAAGGGCATTATTGTTAAAATAATAATGATGTTTGATTATTTCTTTTAAATGGTTGAAACATGAATAAAAAAAATTCTTTTCTTAATGACATTCGGAAATAGAACTGAATCAGTAATAAAAAGAAGAATTAGATAATACACATACAAGGTCGAAAGAGAAAAGAAATGTAGTAACACCATACCTTAACAATTTTGGGGTATTATATTTTTGTGATTCTTCTTTGTCGATTAGGGTCTCACTTATTGTCAATTGATATATAAAAAAAATCCTTTTTTTTTTATTTAACAGATGTTTACAAATTATATCATTCTTTTCTTTAACAGATGTTTACAAGTTTATTTTTAACTTCATATATTATAGAAGGAAAATATGAGAGGTAATATCTAATTAGTTTACAAACTCATGGTTAGTCCAAGTAATAAGAAACTTGACACCAAACAAACATTAATGACTTCAATATGTGATTATTATGTACACGGAGAAAATTCTAAGATAATTAATCAATCTTAAACGGAATACCTTGTACTATGTTTATAGAAAAGTTTTGCAATTTTTCACTTTCACTTGTGAAACAAGTAAAGATATATTTTCTTCCTTTTCACCCTTTTTTAATAAATCAGGATATCTAATTAAAATATCTTCCTCTTCCTCTATTAATTTGTACACCTTTTTCTCTTAATTTCCAACCAAACGTTTCTAGCACAGTGAAGGTTTAATAGGTCTATCTAAGTCCAAATGCCACATTGGTGCAAATTTTGTTCTCAATATATAAAGGGACCCACATATAGAGTACATAAAATTCTGATATGTACCAAACAATTGTCTGCCATAGAACATAGCTATTACCATCTTTCTTATCCACGAAATCCCTCACGTATCCTTTACTCTATCTATTGTTATTCTGTTTTACATTTCTTTTCTATATCCCATAATAAGCTACCTAAAAAAGGAACAGCTTAATCAGAAAAATTGCAGGAGAAACACTAACATAAACCAATTCCTAAGCAGTGCCAACAATAAGTAGAGAAATGCTACAACACCCAAGAGTACTGCGAAGTTCCCCTCAACCATTCAACCCTTCATCCCATACATCAACACCATCACATTCATCATTCCAACAATTACCAACTACACCACATTTTCCAAACCTCAAACAGCAATGCAGATTGTCACGTAGAGAGCTCGCAATCTACAGCAACACTTGCTTGCTGCTTCTTTTGGGCAGTGGATCCAGAGCAAGAGCAGCAGAAGATGTTACCAACAGTGACAAACTAGGAGAGGATTTGACTAAAACTCCCAGCTGCACTGAAAGAAAACCAACAAAACAAGTTTTCTTTGACGTATCCATTGATCGGGAACCAGTTGGTCGCGTTACTATAGAGCTTTATGGAGATGATGTCCCTGCAGGAGTTGAGAGGTTTAGCAAGATTGTCAGTGGAGCTGCTGGTATAAGCTACAGAAGGAAAGAGTTCGTCAAAATCATGCCAAATTACGTCCAACATGGCGGACTTAGATCCTACGGGGTGGATGCAGAGCTTGCTAACAAAACAGGGAGTAATTTGGCTACTGAAAAACTTGTTGAGGAATGGGAGAGTGTGTACGAGAAATGCCCTGGGACTAAAAATGTGGCTGGTAGTGTAGGAATCATTGTGAGAGATCCATCAAAGCCACCTCCTAAGTTTAAACTGGTTGCAAGACTAGGGAAGCTAGAGATTGATCAAGAAGAAGTTGGAACCGATCCTAATGGGACAGAATTTGTCATTGCAACAAAGGATTCGCCAGAACTAGATGCTTCAACTCTGGTAATTGGAAGGGTGGTAGGAGGAATGGAGTTTGTACAGAAGATTAGTCAGGTAAAAACTGTACAAGAGAACACGAGCTCTCCATATTTTAGGTGAGTATAACACAAGAATTTGCTGCCATTTTAGTCAAAGAAGATATTTTTATGCCCAACATGATAAGTTTGAAACAATTATTGAGATCTTTCTCTGTTTTCTGCTTCTGCTGCTATCTGCAGTTGAACCATGTTCATTAATCATTTGTATTTAAATTATTATTATAACAGGGTGGCGAAGCTTATAGGAGACAAGAGGGCTGTTGTTGCAGAAAGAGGATTCAACCGCCCATATTCCAAAGTTGTCATTACAAACTGCGGTGTAATACAGTAGTACAAAATTGTATTTCACTCTCTTCTCTAGTTGAATTTGAGTGTAAGAGAACACATCAAGCACATAATATGACAATCAATATCTATCGTTATCCAACTCTATTTGCCGTCTGCCACTTGATTGTAAATGGGGAAAAACATATTACAGCTCAGTACCCAAAAGCAAAGTAATCATGAATAACATCTAGGTGCGACAAATTACTTTCTTTTTGTTAGGAAGGGAACCCGTCCAACATCATCTTAAAAAATACCTATTGAACTATAAGTACAAAAATTACAGCTTACATGGTTTTCAAATGGAATAATGCCAAGAAAAAATGACAGTATACAATGGTTTAGGGTTCTTCAATTAAAATTTGTCTTACAACTGGGTCTAAGCTACCTATGCTCTGCATTTTGACTCGAAATGTGAGTGAGCTTCCTTCTGCTTGTAGGTGGAGACATGAAAAGCTTTCTGATTGAACCGACAGGGTCATCTACCTGCATACACATGGTATATAGTAAGATGGTGAAACTTCTAAGACAACGTGAAATATTAACATAACCAGATTATCATTCTCTTCTGTGGTGTTATGACTCGTATATAATTTAAATCCCCTTTGTATGAAACACAATGTGTTTAGTTCACGTAACATGTTGGGGAAAGCAAACCTGATGAGCCCCCAAACCAACCCGAATGTTGTGAGGAATTAAAACTTTTATTATGAGATTAACGGAAATCATGATTGTACAAGAGCCTACTAAAGCAAAGGGTTAACCATTGCAGCAAAAAAGATAAGCAAAGGGTTAACCTTGACTTGTTAAACAATTTAAACCTAATATATTTAGCTTTAAGATATTTCTTCAAGTATCAAATTGTCAAAGAATAGACTCCAGCACTCTCGTCCATGTTGTTACTATCCACCATCAATTAACTGCATTGTATAATAGCACATCCAATGATAAAACTTAAAAGTAACAAGGCATGCAAAAAATACCTTCATAATGGACATAGATGATGGAGATGTATTTGAAGAATGTCGCAAATGTTCTTTTGGACGATACAGAGCAGATAATGTTTGTTTCCAACCAGGCTCTACACCGTCTTCTGATGCAATCCAGGGGCAGAAGTGTCTGTGCTGTCTGATTGGATCAAATTCCATTGCTTTACCGGGCAGGGATGGATTCTTAAACTTACCTGGAATGCAAAGAGAAGATGATTCTTAAATTTTCCACTCATCATATAAATTCTCACAACGAGAAGCAAACTACATACGATCATTCATGCTAAACATGCAACAATGCAACTGCCAATCAGAATGCATGCACATTCTAATTTCACGTTCAAATATTCCATGACAATTATTTACCAAGGAACTATCAAATATAGTACTTACCTATACTATTATGTACATCTTCGCGGTTAATGGGATTCTCTGCTCTTTCTTTGACCCCAGAAGTTTCAACATGACTGCCTTCTTTGGTCTTATGTGAAAGTGCTTCATCTTCTGCCATGTCTGTCTGCAAAGCAGTATTATAGTTAAAAATGGACTTCCAAACAATAACTCCTAGCAAGACTACTTATGATCAAGCAAAGGAACATCTGTATTATAACACACTAGTGTAAATGCCCATGCTATGCATGGGAATAATGTTTTCTTTCTATATCTTTTAAATCAAAGGTTGAATGATATTAAAAAAACAAAGGTTGTAACATACTAGTTTTACATTTTGTTCAGAGTTATTGCAATAACTACTGGGCAATAATGTTTTTCTACTAACATCATAATCTAGTGACCCTTTGACAAGCAAAAAAACACCAACCTGAGAGCTACTAGGATCTTCTGCAGACGAATTCTTCAATCCACCAGTTTCTGCTTGTACTGGCATCTTCTCCTTAAAACCAGAAGGTTGTCCTGCAGAACTGGTGCCCTCTAAATCATTGTCTAACACCGAGTCACAAATGCTTGCTTGTTGAGAACCAGTTTCACAATTTGAAATTTCTCTTATCTCAGATGACACGGGAACAAGTTGTCCAATAGAAGCATCAACCGTGTTATCAGTTTTCTCCTGAATCTTGATCTCCTGTGAATCTGACTGACTACCACCCCGATCAACAAAAAAATGATCTCTAATATCATAATCATAAGAAAGACGAGCTCTTAAGTTCTGACCAATAATAGGCAGAGATATTATTGCTTTGAAGTTTTGCTTTGTTGGGGGAGGACCCCCTGCAATTGTCATATTTAAACCCAAAGACGTGTCCTTTGATGAATTAGCAATGTCAGACAAGGCATTATTTACCCCCTGCCTACTTTCAAGATCATTATCAACATTCACTTCTGCATATCCCACTAATCTGATTGATTCCACAGGTCGGGGAACTGTACAGAATGCCCACAATCCAACAGTGGCTCCACATAGGGAACAATCCAAAACTGCAGAATTGGGATCCATTTGCTCCCCAATAGAATGCTTGGAATTTTCATCCATTTTCGAACTTTCATTGTTGTCAGCAGAATAGACAGTGAGATTGTTATTCCTCGCATCAGAAACTACTCGAGGAGAGTATACAATAGTTGAATTTTTATGAGACTGATCTGATACATCCCTGCAATCGACTGCATAAGGTAAATAACGAAGTTCCCAACCGCATAAACTTATTAGCCTTTGAGCCTGCATAGTTAAACATACACTAACCATCATTCAAAATAGGAGGAAACAAAGAAATGCTAAGATATATTAAGAGGGCTTGATGAGAATAAATGAAATGATGGAAATTTGTAATTATTAAAAAAAAAAAAGCAAATGCTAACCAACCAGTGACCAACATTATTTAAACAATCAACATCATAATATTTTATTGGAAATTGCAGTTTCTGAAAATCACTGATGCATTCAATGTTGTGACTTCCACTATAAAACTTCTATACATAGATTGATCGATCATTGCTCTTAGTAACATTATTTAAAGAAGCCAAATCATAAAGATTTTATTGGAACTTACAGTTTTTGAAAATCACTGATGCATTCAATGTTGCGACTTCCAATATAAAACTTCTATACATAGACTGATTAACCAGTGCTCTTAGCAAGACCCATATATGTAAAAAACATTCATCAAATGCATTAAGCAATTTTATAGAAAAACCCAATGCAAACCATTATTTAACCAATTTTAACATCAGCCAAGTATCCACTTCTTTTATGATCATGTAAGGCACCTATGATTTATTTGCAAAAGAGTAGCGGTCCAAGCCAGGTTTGTTTTGGAAAGCATCTTCCTAAGCCAAAAAGACATGTAATGTCTCCTAAGAATGTCAATGGAATACAATAATCTGGCAGCCAACATAGAAAGGTAAAATGGAAAAATTCTATATGGTAAGAAGTTCCGTGTTCAATCCAACAACAACAACAACCAAGCCTTATCCCACTAAGTGGGGTCGGCTACATGGATCAGAAAGAAAAAAAACACCAGTAGTTGAATTCACAGAAAAAAAAAACGCTAAACAAAATCAACGTACAAATCCCAGACCAAAATACCAGTAGTAGAAGAAATTTTCTCCATTGGAAAACCTGTTATTACCTGGTAATACAACTTCAGCTCCTCTTGACTACTGACATCTTCTATTCCAAAATTTTCGGCAGAACCATTTCCACACTCCTGCATCAATGATTGTCCAAGAAAGTCATCCATATACGGGCTTTGCATGTGGTCTAGTGCAGAAGATGCAATACGTGGAAGAGTTGACAATTCCAACAGAGCAGAGCAACGTTCTCTGAAATTATCAACTAATACTGGAGGAGATGTGGGAGGAAATCGTGCCAGTGTTTCACTGCAGGCATTGTCAATCCATGGACAAAGTAATTTATGTCCATTATCCAATTTTAAGCTGAAGACCAAGGCTGCCTTCTCCACTGTGTAAAACCATTCTGGTTAGAAAAATCATACAATTGAGCATTTTTGTGAATTATTTTGAAAAGAACAATGCCATACCCTGGTGGTGATTCCAAGAAGCCGGTGTAGAGAACAAAAGGCGTGCTCCACATTCTTCACAGGCTATGGTGTCAACATCCACATTGATCCAACCTCTTCTAGCACAATTGACAGCGCTTACTTTCTGTAAATATAAAAAGTAAAAAATAAACCTTCAAATTTGAGGGAAACAGAATGAAGGAGGGTAACACAACGAGGTTTTTGTATGCAAACTCTTAATAGCTATACTGCCGATCCAAGTCCACAAAAAGAATAAAGTAGTAAGAGTTTTCTTTAATGAAGGAGATGATATGGTATGATTAAAGTGACATAAAAAATGTTAATTTCCACCAAATATAGTCAAAGAAGGATAATTTTTTGCTACAACAGAACCCTCTCCATTAAAATCCCATCACTCTTCGTGAACCAAACAAAAAAAAAGGGTTATACCCCCACCTTTTCACTCTTCTCATCAAATAAAATATCTACCCCTCCTGTTTGAATTGGATTATTCAAGGTTATCTACTGTCATAAGCAATCGTGAGAATGTTTGGGAGAGCTTATGGAATTTGGAACAACTTATTACATGCCCACAAGTTGTTATCAGCTTATTTCCATAAACCCTCTATCTCTATGATAGCTTATGAAAACAGCTTACAAGTTACAACTTGATTTCATCTTTTGTAATTCAAATAATTTATACACAAACAGTTATATGCAAAGCGATTACGCAATAAGTGCTTAATTAAGCTGCTTTTTGAACCACACAGAAATGCAGGAACAAAGTATAACAAACAAAAGATGGAGAGTGAGGAATAACCTTAGGTTTAGCAAACCATGATATAGATTTAAATGTAGCTAATCTCCTCATAAAATCAGCACGATCCCACGGTCTACACAAATGTCCTTGGGATTCTGATACTGCTGTAGCTGATAAGTACTGTTCATCCCCTCTCCTATCCACAATTGACTGAAAACCACGTTTCTTACCCCTTGAACTTGATAATTGAACCCCCGATGAACTGCAAAAACAACACACATTATTATTTAACTAATATACACATATATAAAGATGAATATGAATGTGAGGATGATTGATGAACCTCTTATCAGGATTGTTTGATGAAGATTTGGAAGAATGAAAGAGCTTATCCATGATGGAACGAAACCTCTTCTCAGAATCTTGGCTCATCTTTGTTTCTTCAATTCAGATTGGTTTTGAGATACACAAAAGAGAGAAA
The DNA here is from genome assembly GCF_003473485.1 of Medicago truncatula. Lineage (NCBI taxonomy): Eukaryota > Viridiplantae > Streptophyta > Magnoliopsida > Fabales > Fabaceae > Medicago > Medicago truncatula. The sequence continues at coordinate 54,192,064 of NC_053045.1, read as the reverse complement.
AACAGAAACAACACCTTCAGTTTCAGTTTCAGTTTCAGTTTCAGTTTCGATTCCTTCCCCGAAGAGAAGGGAAGAGAAGAGAAGTAGTGACTGAGTGGCCCACTTTGGATTCAGTTTATACTGGGTTGGGCTTACCTTATTTTTAAATTAGGGCAACATTATTTACACCACCACTATTTACACTCGGATTCCGTGTTATAGAGATTTACACAGTTGTTGATTTTAGATTAATCGGTTCAAATTTTAAACTTAGTTTTACCTAATAAAATGATTTAAGATTAGATGACCTAGATTTGTTACGATGTTTTTCTATAACAGCCGAAACAACGATGGGTTCTCTGCCCCTGCAGGGATGGAGCAAAAGAAGTTTTGAGAATTCAAGAGAAGGTCGCGGCGAGACAAGCCAATTTTCATTAACGATAGATGTCAAGTGGAAGTGCAGTAATGCATGCAGCTGATGCATCCTAACAGACTGGTAGACTTGAACCTTTTTCTTACATGACCTGATCAATTCAATCAGGCAATCACCATCTATTTTGATTGTTCAACTCTTTGACAACATAAAAAACCAAAACATTTGTCCCCCATCCCTTGAATAGCTAGGGATGGAAGGGAAAATGCCTTTGGTGTCCTCTCCAGTCAAGAATTAGGACCTGACATCGACTAATCAATATGCTTGTATCTCATATATTTACTTCGTTCATGGTTTGATATTCTGGTGTCCTAGGCGTAGAGGAACCACACCAATCCATCTCGAACTTGGTGGTTAAACTCTACTGCGGTGACGATACTATAGGGGAAATAAGAAATTCAATTCAATATATTTCTACTATCTCGATTCATTTCTTTTCCCAAGTCATATATATACTTATGCAAACATATGCATACACATCTATTTACTACTAATAAAGAGAATACATAATTTTTTTTGGTATAACATATTTGCAATGTATCCATAATTAATGGGTTGGTTGCGAAAAATAAACCTCGATAACTCTTCTTTGGCTAATGGTCATATATTTTTTTTGTCAAATTGTCTATTAGTTGAAATCACACACTTTATGTGTGAAGAAATGAAGAATTCAGAGTTTGAACTTCACCCACAATATATTATTGTCATTGAAACTAGCAACTAAGGTGTACTTACATCTTTTAAAAATAAGTTGTACTTACATGATTGACTAATGGTCGTTTATCATCAACTAGTCTCACACACCAGATTGGATAAGAATCTTACTCCGCACCGGAACTTTTGCTTCTTGGCCAAGAGAGGCTTCTCGTTGCAATCGATTCATAACATCTCATCGGCAATTGTTAAAAAAGAATTGGATTCCTTTAACCTTCAGTCAATAGGAGTAAGTATTCCCTATAGTAGGAGTAATTTTTATTTATTACTCTTTTTGTGTTTGTTACCTCTAAAAACAAACTCCAAATCTTTTAGAGGAAAAAAGACAACTTCAACTCAAAATCATCTTAACGGCAGGTAGCCAATCTATTTGTTTGGATGGAACTTTCTCTCTTAATGTATGTAAATTGTGTGTATATATGATATATGTACGATTTCACAAGAATTCATGGGGGAGTATGAGTCAGTGAGAGGTGTTCATGTACAATTCAAATGATTGCATAACATCTACATGCGTGAGTGTGCACATGAAAATGGACAATGAGAATTTGTTGCAAAACCACATTTTTCTTTGGCACCGCCGTAAATGCAAACAAGAATGCCACACATGTTGACTTGGTCTACTTGAAGCACTCCAACGATCTTGAGACATGCGTAAATAAGGGGAAATTTTGGAGTTTGAATACCGACCCTTATATAATACAATATCTTTGTCAATTAAGCTAAGTTTATTAAACAAATTATTGTTGCTTTTACACAAATGTTCATAAACAAGGTATCTATATATCAGGATAATTATAATAATTCAGAAAATTTAGAAATGTCTTCCCCATATTCACCCGAATTCCCTCCAATCTTCTCTTTTTCTTTTTACCTTTTACTTTAATTTCAACTCCAACCAATAAATCAGTTCATATAAATTGATACTTTTTCGGTGTTTTATCGTTTCCGTATTTTGTAGTTTTAAACATTACCAAGTATTTGTCTTTTATTTTGTTTGACAAGAAGTACTATTTGTCTTTAAATTCCTATATTTCGTGTTTATTTTCTATTCAAGTTCAAGTGTGGTATCTCATAACATATATTTTTTTATCTCAAATTTATCTATAACATCTCTCTTCTTTTTCTTATCCCTTTTTAGTTTGCAAATTGTTTTTTTTGAAAGGTGATCCAACTAAACTTATTCCAATCAAAATTTCAATTCTACTCGTAATAGCAATTTTCTGTTGTTAAATTATGTGCATGTAACATATTTTTCCTTAATATTTTAGGCGCTAAAAATTTTGATTGAAACTTTATAATTTGAAGGGACCGGTATCATTTGATAATGGAGTCCACTTTTCCTTTTCTTTCTTTTAGATCTGAATGAAAACTATATATGTAGTGTTATGTTATGTTCCATTCACTAGTTGTACTAATCTTTTAGTGAATAATCCATGAAAGTTTGGTTTAAGTTGGTATATATCTCATGTAACTTGAATGTTTCAAGAGTGTCTCGCGAGTGTTACTTGTGTTTTGTTGGGGGTGGACTGGAGATTACCATGTTTAGATTCGTTAATTTTGTCAAAAAAATGTTTAGATGCATTAATTATATTCAGCGGCCAAATCAAAGTACCGCATGTTGATTAATGCAAACACAATAAAGTATAGTTGCGTCAAAAAATCCCAATGAAAAGAAATAAAAATTACATAAACTTTAAACTGAGAAGAGAATAAATATTCAACCATGCTTCGGTCAGATTTTCTTCTCTCTTTTCACTAGCAAAATTAAAACCAAATATATATATCTATGGTTTTGATGTGAGAATTTTGTTGTAAGCTCAAGCTTACTAACTTATTTAACAAAAAATATAAACAAATTGAGATTATGATATTAGCTCGTAGGAATTAATAACTTGTCAAGTAATCACTCAAATCACTATTATAAAATGAGTCCTAGTCACTGGTGCCCTCGAGACACTGGTTAAACATACCATAAAAGAGAATTATTACCATAAAAAGAAATTGTTTTTGACTTTATTATAAATTAATTACACAATTTCAATGTATTAATTATTATATAATTTCCTTTTTCATATTCTTATCAAATGCCCGGGGCACCGGTTAGCATTTCCCTTATAAAATAAATCATATTTTTTAGATTAATTAGTGTATCTGGTTTATATATAAATCAGATACATCAGTTAATTAATGAATTTAAAGAGTAGTTTTTAGCTTATAATAGTGATTAATTAGTGTAATTGAAATATCATGACACGTCATAAATTTCTACTGCAAAATGGCTCGTGCAAGAAACTCAAACTTAACAAACGTGGGTTGTTTACCGTAATTTTAATAAGCTAATATTCCTAGCTTCACTGCAAACGTGGGTTGTTGCCGCAATTTTGGTTGAACTGGAATTCCACGGCCAAAGCAAACACTTACTTGGTGACCATGTTTCCTTAATCTCAACATAATCTCATGATGGTAAGATGTGATCTTTGCCCTTTTATCTTCTCTAGAAGGATCACAAATCCAAATCCTTTTTTTCGGTGAACGGGTCACAAATCCCTTTAATTACTCTTTTGAACTGTTATTTTGAAACAAATTTTATCATTTGATGAAACCCTAATTTTGTAGAGACAATGCACTGAACTGCGATGGCATCGAAGAAAGGAAAGAATATCATACTAGAAGTTGGCAGCAGCAGTGGCACAAAGAGAAGAACTGTAGAATTTAAAAAGCACATATATAGAGTTGCGAAGAAGGTGCATCCTGATTTAGATATCACGGTTGAAAGCATAGAGATGATGAACGATATTATGAACGACATGTTGCATAAGATTGTTGAAGAAGTTGCGAAGAATGTTGCTGCTTTAAATCAAAAATTGTTGGTCGAAAGGGATTTATGGGTAGGGGTTAAAGAACTCTATCCCAAATATTTGGCCAGGTGTGCTAATTTGCATGCTTATTTTCGTCGTAACTTTTATGAAACCCACCGAGTGGGTGATTTAATGGCTAGACATGCTATACCTGATTCAGAAGCTATTGACGAGCGTGAGTCTCAACGATTGGCTAAATACTAGGGTGATGTATTGTAATTGATGGATGCTACACGGCCTCAGATCCATCCGCATGTTCTTCTCTTTGATATCACAAATTGTTGTTGTTGAAATGTGTCTCAAAATTGATGTTGAAGTTTGGAAAAATCATGGCACGTTTCGATTGAATGGTTCAGGTTTGGGTTTGTCACTGGAAAAATCGTGGCACGATCCAGGAGGAACGTGGCACGATGCAGACGAATAAGGTATAGTACTGTACTATCACCTGCTCCAACGTGGCACGATGGGCTCAAAACGTGGCACGATGCTGCGTATTCCTGAACACTATTTAAGGTTTCATTCTTCAATTTTTGGTAAGAGCTTCAAGAGAGAAAAACTTGGGAAATCAAAGGAGGTAACTTTAGGGTTGAGGGTCTTTGATTAGGGTTTTCTTGAGAGGTTGATTGTCTTGTTCATCGGTGAGATTGGAAAAATGGGTAGAAATTAGGGTTGTTCATTGTGAGCTTGTTGAAGCTAATTTCTTGTAACTCATTTGTATCTCTTTGTAAGAACTCTTTGATAGTGGATTGGAGACATCAATCTCTCCCCCAAATTAGGTCAAGTTGGACCGAACTGGGTCAACAATCTTTGGTGTGTTTGTTTCTCTTCTCTCTTTATCTTTTGCTTGTGGTTTTGAGCTTTTCACTTTGATTACTAGATTAGATCTAGGTATTGTTATTATTGTTGTTGCTTGTGTTCACTTTGATATTGGTTACTACTTTCCTTTGCTCCACACATCATAGTTTGCATTGGTGTGAGTTTTGAGGCGGAATTCACAACAATTGGCGCCCACCGTGGGGAATAAGAGTGAATTGGTTAAGTGAGTATCATGGGTTCAAAGTGAGATATTGAGAAGTTCACTGGAAGCAATGATTTTGGGTTATGGAAGGTGAAGATGCAAACGGTGTTGATACAACAAAGTGTCAGAAAGCTTTGAAGGGTGAAGATGCATTGCCGGTCACCATGACACAAGCGGAGAAGACCGAGATGGTGGACAATGCTAGGAGTGTCATTGTCTTGTGCCTCGGTGATATGAGAGAAAATCACCCTAGGCCGGTCTTGAGACCTTTTGTGCCCTAAGCCAACTGATATTAGGCCCCGACCCTCTCATAATATTATTATGAAAAAAAAATCCGCATGTACATAATAGTGGAGGTTGGAAATGAGGTGTTAAAGTAAAGATAAAAAATTTTAGTTGCAAACTAAAAAAACGACATATTCATTCATATATAAAATAATTAATATGGCCACATATACAACAAGTCAAAATAAAGATAGATATCTCAATGCGAACATACAAATAAATTTAAGAAACATCACAACAAACAACACTGAATAACATACCAACTATTTTATCAAAACTGAAAAAGCCTTACTCAATATAAGCTACTATTTTTATTTTTTTTTGATATGGAATGACTTAAAAATAAAACAACTGAAATCCTACTAAGAAAACATCCATTACAACATTTAATATTGTTTTATAATTTTTTAATTAGTGATGTGAGTTAATACAAATCTGCTTGAGGAAGGAAGTGAGGATAAAAGAAAAATATCGTGGATTAGTTGGAATTCTTTATGTTTGAGGAAGGAGTACGGAGGGATGGGTGTTAGGAGATTGAGGGGGTTTAACATTGCTTTGTTAGGAAAATGGTGTTGAAGGTTGTTAGTAGAGAGAGATGGGTTGTGGCGTAGGGTGTTGGTGGCTAGATATGGTGCAGCGGATGGTGGTTTGGAGAATGGGGGCCGGAGTTGTTCATCTTGGTGGCGGGAGATAGTGAGGATTATAGATGGGATAGGAGAGGGCGGAGATGGTTGGTTTGCATCGGGTGTTAGGAGACAGGTGGGAGACGGTGCTGAGACTGACTTTTGGCGTGATTTGTTGGTGTGGAAATGTTCCGTTTTGTGTGCGATTTAGACGGCTTTTTGATTTAACAGTCAACAAAGTTGTCACGGTTAGGAACATGTTCCAGGTGGGATTGGAGGTTGGTGGGGGGGGGGGGGGGGGGGGGTGTCGCCGCTTGTGGGTTTGGGAGGAAGAGTTGGCAGAGGAGTGTAGGGAACTATTACTTACAGTTACTTTGCAGGATTCCTCTTCTGACAGGTGGCTTTGGTTACTAGATCAGACCGGTGGGTATACGGTTCGTGGTGTGTATGATATGTTGACTTCGCAGGAACAACCCATGTTACATCAAAATATGGAGTTGATTTGGCACAAATAGGTGCCTTTGAAAGTGTCTATTTTTGCTTGGCGCTTGCTGAGGGACCGATTACCTACTAAACAAAATTTGGCAAGTCGTGGGGTCTTATCTTTGGAGGCGTGGTCATGCATAAATGGGTGTGGGCATGTCGAGGACTTGAATCATCTATTTTTGTCTTGTCCGTACTTTGATGTGTTGTGGCCGATGGTGCGAGCTTGGCTTGGTGTTGTTGGGGTCGAAACTCAGTTCATAACAGACCATTTTTTGCAATTTATTAATTATGCAGGTGGTATGAGAGCACGGCGTTCTTTTTTCCATCTAATTTGGCTTATGTGTGTTTGGATATTGTGGAATGAGCGGAATGATAGAGTTTTCTGAAATAAACACAGCTCTTTACCGCATTTGTTAGATAAAGTAAAATCATGTTCCTTATGATGGATGAAAGTTAGTAATGTAGTTTTTAGTTTTGGTATTCATAATTGGTGGTCGAACCCGCTCATTTGTATGGGTATCGACTAACTGTCTTGTATCATTGACTAGTTTGTGTTTCTCTCCGTGATTGTTATGGCACATCTTGTGCTGCAACAATTACGATTTGATGTTAATATATTCCATTTTTGTTTGTTCAAAAAAAACAAATCTGCTTGAATCAATTTTCAAAGTGAATGATTTTAGAAATCTAACGAATCTTGGAGATTGCTTGCTTTGTTAATTAAATAAAAAATTAATATATAATTAACTGTAAATTAAAAAAATTAATACATAATTAACTTTAAATTTAAAAAATTAATTTTGAATATTAGATAAATCATACACAATTGATTTTCTCTCATGCTCACGAACTAAACATGACTTTGGAGTAATGTATTTCAATCATAAATTGCATGCACAATTCATTAACATATCTTGTAAAAAATACATATTTGTCTCGTTCCCATGTATTATTCATGAGCAATTAATTTTATATGAAGCTTTTAATCTGATCCATACAATTTGATCTAATAGTTATTAATGAGTCCTCTCATTTAAAAAGTGTTCTCACTTGAAATGTCCTTTATATATATATATATATATATATATATATATATATATATATATCTTCTATTTTCAACAAAAATTATATATTTTTTTTTAGGATTATACATCTAAATTAACATTTCCCTCAAAAAAAAAATATTATACATCTAAAATATATAAAATGTACATTCAAAATGAATTAATTCCTCGTAAATATTCCATTTTTTCATAGAAGTATACGAGTTAGATTTCTTTATTAAATGCTTATCTATATAGTTAGATTTTTTTTATGGATACCTAGTTTGGTAATTTTGTTTTTGAAGGAACCTACACTACAAGAAAATAGTTTTGCCATTAAAAAAAAAAAGTTTTGGGAGGGTCAAAAATAATTCTAGTGGCTACTTATTTAATAAGAAAATGAAGCTACGATTATGTCTCACGTCATCTCTAAAAGGGGATTTATAAAGGCTTACTTATAGGGGATTATATTTGCTTAACTTTTGAAGCCATTAACTTGTTGCACAAGAATTTTTTTGGAGATAATCTTGCTTTCAAAATTGTTGTAGCTAACGGCTATGATACTCCTGATTTTGGCCATTTCTTTTAAAAATGTTATAGGTCAATGCAAAAAAATTCTCATTGGATTCAAATAATCTTAGAGTATGCATTGTCACCTCCCCTCTTCTACATTATTCATAATGATTTGAGTAGATGAATCACAAAATTTGTTCAAGATGGTAAATTATAACTCATCATAGGATCCTAAAACCGTCTAGTTCTTTCTTACACTCTTTATGCATATGATGTTATGATAAGGGCAAGCTTTCCTGCACTCATTCTCTAAGACAATTATACTTTCAATATGCAGCTTGTTCATGTCAATCTATAAACCCCTCAAAATTAACTACACCCTTTGTCCCAAATTATAAGGAAAAACAAAAAAATTGAATCACACACTTATTAAAAAAAAATTAAAATATAATAATTTGTGGTACGACTTTTTGTATTCTCCTTGAAATTTCATGATCACGTGTAAAAATAATTTTTATTGGTGGAGAAAATGGAAGGAATAGTGATGATTTTTTAAGAAAATAAGTAAAAACAAGTAAAAACAAATCTTGAAAAATATGATTTTTTTTTAGGCAAAATTACACAATTAGTGCCTTAACTTTATTTTAGGTAACACTTTCGTCCTTTATTTTTTTTTTGTCACGATTTAGTCCTTTATATTATAAAATGATAATATTTTATCATTTTTTATGAGATTTTTTTCAAAGAAATTTGATTTTCTAGGCTTTATGATGAAGATTTACGTTTGCCTATGAATTTGATGATTTTTTTTTGGAGTTTTTGATTATTTTTTTCATAAAAAAGGATAACTATGTTGTTATTTTATAACATAAAGGACTAAATTGTGACAAAAAAAAGATAAAGGACGAAAATGTTACCTAAAATAAAATTAAGGGACTAATTGTGTAATTTTGCATTTTTTTTAAATAACATGAAATAATAGGATTTTTTTTTTTTTTTGACGTTTCTCTTCGACGTCCAAAAAAAATCGCCAACATAATGATCACTTCTGCGTTAGACAAGAAACCAGCTAATGTCACGTCCTAAGGAGAAAATAATAAATGTAAGCATGATACATTTATTCAAAAGAAAAAAAGCATTATAACTTGTTTTTTATATGTATTTAAAACTTAGGTTTTATTTAAATAATTAATAATTTTCATTATATTTTTAGGATTTAGTTACAACTGATTTTCCCATTAGGGTTTCTAATATCTTGTGATTCAAGTAATTATGCCGTAGCGTGTTCTTCTTCCTTATTGGCTAGCAAGCTTGACTCTAACTCATTGATGTCTTGTTTCAATATCCTCCCACAAGTTGGAGCATGATAAATGTTGATCATGCCAAGCTTGGAAATGAAAGCAGTTATGTTTGGAATGATGGAATACTACGGAGCGGAATGGAATGGAACAAAGCGGAATGGAATGGAACGGAGTGGAATGAAATGGAGTGGAGCGGAATGGAAGAGAGATTCCATTCCATTGTTTGGATATTTCACGACGGAGCGGAATAAAATTTTCATTCCATTGTTTGGAAAGAGAACGAAATGGAATGAATTATAACTTTTTTATTCCATTTTTACCCCTATTAATAAAAATATATTTTACATGAAAGAAATGTATTTCAAAAATATATTTATCTCATAAAAATGATTTGTTCATATAAATATATATTGTTTACTATTTTATATGTATATGAAACTTTATTTAAAATATTTATTTGCATTTTATAAAATGCATTATTGTTTAACATGTTTTTTTATTAAAAAAAAAAATATATTGAAACAAACATCTGTAAAATTGAAGAAAAAAGAGCAGGATTAGAAGATGATTAATGCATTAGTTTTCAAAGATTAAACAATGTTATTCAAAATAAATTAAAACGAGATTAAAAGATCAAATGAAAATTGAGGCATGAGGTACTGTGCAAAACTGAAAGCATGGAGACAATTTAAAATATAAATACGAAACAAACATCACAAAAAAATGCATTCGGCTGGGATTTTTCTTTCTTTGAAGAAGCTGGGAATCATACAGGCCAAATAAATATCACGAAAAGGGAAATAGCATTCACGTGGTCAATAAAAAATCATACAAGGATAAAATAGTAAATAACTTATTTATTAAATGAAGTTAATGGGTCATTCCATCCCATACCCTCCAAATTGGAGGGGAAGCAAAATGAGAGTAAGTGATGGAATACGGTGGAATGAATACCATCAAGTTCCATCCCTTCCATTCTTTTGTTTAATATCCAAACAATGGAATATAATGTCATTCCATCACATACCATTCCATTCTATCCAATACTACCAATCCAAACAAAGGCTAAATTTTGGAGGTGGTAAAGGTTTGGTCAAGAAATCTGCTAGTTGTTCATCAATGGAGATAGGAAGCAATTTCAAAATATCCTTATGCACCTTTTCTCTAACCAAATGAAAGTCTATTTCAAGGTGTTTTGTCCTCTCATGAAACACCGGATTGGAGGCTATGTGTATAGCACTTTGACTATCACAGTATAAGACTGGTTGTTTGCTGCATGTGATGTGAAAATCCTTCGAAAGATATAAAAGCATTCTGAATCATTTTAGTGCTAATAATTTTTGGTTTTGGGCAATTCATATGTGATATAGAGCTTCAAACTGCCTACAGTTGGACCGCATGTTAGTGGACAACGACTTTGGTTCCTCGGATTAGATGATTTTTGGGTCGGATGCCAAAATTTCAAAAAATAAATCAAGTTCAACTAACAAGATAAAAAATGAAAGCTACACAAAATTTAATGGCCCGTCTATATTAAATCATAAAAGGAGGTGAAGTACTAAAAAAAGAAAATTAAATTTTCTTTGTCTCGTAAATAACAACCTATAAAAGGTGAGACATACCAATCTTTAATATGATAATTTTCCGGTGCAGGTAACGTTAAGATGTTTATTCTTTTCCAATTTTTATACGACGTGCCATTATTATAAAAAATGGCCTACCAATATTAAGAAAGTTCATATCATATTCAAGTCAGTTGGGAAAACACAATGAGAAAAATATAGAAGCAGATAAATTGAAAAATCATAGAAACAAATCTAATATTTACATAGGGATTCTAAGCGTATGAATTTTGAGATTTATAGTTTTGAATGGGAAAAAACTAAATGTAGCCTAAATTTGTGACAGACATCTCTATACTTGAGTTCGAGAGAAAGGAATTTTGAATTGAAACCAATATTAGTAAAATAGTGCAAAAGCAGATGCAATTTATATCAATTTGTTTTCTAAGATCATAAAAAATATGGTAACGTACGTAGGCCTAATAATAAACTCTGATGAGGTAAAATTAATTCTGTTTATTTTTTCTTTCTAATCTATCTATCTATCTATCTATATCTATCTATCTATCTATCTATCTATCTATATCTATCTATCTATCTATCTATCTATCTATCTATCTATCTATCTATATATATATATATATTATTATTATTATTATTATTATACATGTATTCTAACCTACATTTTACCTATGTGTAACCTCACAAACATCCCCCTTTCTAACTATTTCCTTACATGCATTCTCTCATTATAAGCAAGACTTTGCTTATGTGTCACCTCACCAATAATTCTTATTTCTTATATGAATTTTAGTATATTATATGAATGAATGCATTCTCCTATGAAAGGGTTATAATATTTAGTGTGACATAAATATTTTTAAACATGTAACTGCCACAATCCTTCAAAACTATGCAATTTCTCAACAAAAAAAAACATATATGCAACTGCTAAATGCAGCCACGAGTTATTGGCCAAATGAATTGTAAATGAATTGTGATTCACTGATTTGTGACTCCCATGAATTTATTGTGGCAATCTATGTGCAAATCCCATTTACCAAAAATCATTTGCTAATTTTTTAATTAATAATTACCAAAACTTGAATGATTATGGTGTAGTAATGGTCAGTTACACATCTTACTTATTACCTTTATTATAAGCGGCTGACAATTATATGGGTAACTCCTTTTTACCAAAATTATGTACCTTTATTTCTTATTGTAACTCCTTATAGGTTACGGTTTTAATATATCATGCCACACAAAAGCAATGGTCACAGTAAACAAGGTTCACAATTTTTTTATTTGTATCACCAAGAATGCAATATAAATATAAATAAATAAATAAACAAATTAGAATTTAATAGAAGTAATGAATAATTTCGGCCAAAATATGTTCATCCTTGGTTACAATTTCAATTTGTGCCTCTTCGCATTCCTTCACATAAAGCCTAAAAATTTGTTACACTTTAAACCATTTCAATGACAGTATTTCCCACACACCTATATAACCAGCATTGGTGTCATTCCTTTTCCACTCATTCTGTCACATCTATCTGTGTAATTTCATTTCTTCCCACATACTCTCTTTGCTTCCCTACCATGTCTGCCATTGATGTCATTGGAACCAAGTAAACCACTTTCTTGCACTTTTCCTCTACCATGTTAAATAAAACCTTTAATCTAATCTTTTTTCATGTTCTTTACTTTTACAGGGTCGGAGAAGTCAACAACAATGGTGTGCATACCTTTCTCAACAAACTCTCCAATGCTGCCCCTGATACCAAGATCAAAGTTAGGGTAGCACGCATGTGGGACACGCTGAATATAACAAAAAAAAAGGAAATAATTAGTACAGATATGGTGCTAATTGATGAGAAGGTGTTTATCAATGAAATTGCTATATTGTTGTTCCTTCGCAAATAATCTTTCTTTACTTACTATTTACAAATGCTTTCTAGGCAAATTGCATTCATGCTACAATACCAAGGAGGTTCTCACCTTCATTGAAGAAAGTCTTGCAAGAAGGCAAGATATATGTAATTTCACACTTTGAGGTCTCAAAAAACAAGGAGAAATATGCTGTGGTTGAAAACAATCCCTCCATGCTTAGTTTCTATGGTGACGCAATTGTGACTGAGGAGGGCTCGGATGACAACACAATCCCTCGCTATATCTTTGAATTTGTTAATTTCAATGATCTTATCAAACGTTGCGGGAAAGAGGTGTTGGCAGGTTGGTTTAGCAAAATATTAAATTATATGTAATACAAATCTATTACATTGTGTAAAGAATGTAACACTTTTGTTTCTCGACAGATGTAATTGGATTTATAATTGATGTGGATCCAATTGAGGAGAAAACAACCGTCAATGGGAAAGTCGACATGTTGTCACTTCATTTGGGGGATGGCAGGTGCAACATAATTTGTTCCCCATGATTTAATTCTCATTTAGTAGCGTATAACACATTTACCACAAAAATCAATTAACAAACTTTTTAATCCTACGCAACTTTTGGCAGTGGGAATGTCTTGAAGGTAACGCTATGGGATGACTATGCTCCGATGTTTAATCAAAAACTGATAGATCAAATGCATGCTACTCCTAAGCCAAATGTGGCAATTTTTACCTCCACTTTGGTAAAACAATACCAAGGTAACTGCTCATACCATGACATTTAATATTCAACTTAATTACCCTCTCCTCAACCACTCCATATGTGATATATTTTTGTAGGTGAGCTTTATGTTTCGTCTTCAAGATCCACAACAATTTATATCAACATAGACACCCCTGAAGTTGCTGATCTAATTTTGTCGTCCAAGTGCGTCATTTAACTCATGTTTAAATACTTATGTTTATATTATGTTGCCTATTTTCTAATTGTGTGTTGTTGCATCGTTGTAGGGGGAAAAACAGTGTTCTGAAAACAACTGAAACTTTGTCTTTAACTAATGTTGATGTGAAGACCATATCTGAGCTTTTATCCATGGCAGTTTCGGGAGTTTATCAGGTCAACACTTGGTTAATTATTCTCTAGACCTATTTTTTATTTCATTATCACAGTGTGTCATACACTCATACTTTCAACTTTACTTGCAGGGTGATGTTGTCTACAATTGTGTTGCAACAGTTGATGACATCCTGCTAAAAAATGGGTTGTATTATGTTTCTTGCCCTCATTGTAGGAAAACTGTGAGTTCCACTGAGACAGACTTCAATTGTGAGCATTGTACTAAAAAGGTCGACTATCCAAAGATTAGGTGAGTTCATTTGAAGTATTTTTTTTCCTTATCACATGGCCTTAAATATATATATGTTGCTTGAAATAATTACAATGAATCTCTATAGGTACCGTTTGGAACTTCAAGTCAACGACTCTACGGAATCAACAATATTTGTGTTGTTTGCCGAAGTTGCTGAACAATTGGCACAACTAAAGCTAGATGACCTCACCCCGGATTTAGAAAATGTGTGTTACATTATATCCTAAATCTAATATGGTGTTTATCGGTGTTTTTTTTTTATTATTGAAAAAATAGAATAAAAGTTGATTGTTTTCTAAACTTACATTCCATTCCTTTTTGTTTGGATAGCAGACTGGACGTGACTCTGATCTGCCTAAACAGCTCCAGCATATCATTGGTTCAAAGCATATTTTTCAAGTTAAGCTGAGCTCTTACTTTGAACGTCGTGGAGTACAAAGCTTCACTGCACATAAGATTCTGAAGCCAGTTGTTAAGGTGTTTAGTTATATCATGTTTCCATTCTTTTATTCTTCACTGCTGGAAACCATTATATACTAAATTTTTGATGTAATTTAACAAATATCAGATTGAGAAAGAAGACAACATTGCCACTGCGTGTTCTTCCTCAAGTGGATCTCTTACCATTGAAATACCAGATTTGCCGAAGAAGAGGAGAAAATTAATGTAAGATGTATCATTGTCTAATGCATTTAACCATGTATATATGTAAGCTATAAATGTGAGCTAAAAAAAACTTGCGGATTTTTTCAGATTGCACTCCAACAAATCAGGTGATAAGGACCAGAATGAAGATGTGGAAGATTTAGAAGATTGAGAAGTTGGCTGCTAAGGATTTAAGAGGATTTGCTTTTGAAGTTGTTTTTCATGGTTTAGTTTATGTTTCTCTAATCAATAGAGATGTGGATTTCAGTTTATGTTTTTTTGAGGTTGTGTTTTTTTTTTTTTTGAGGACTTTGTCTTTTTTGTTTTTAACCTAGACTACATTGTTGGTTTATGTTTTTTGGATGTTGTGTTTTTTTAAGAATATTTTCTTTGGATCAATGTTACTTTGACCTAAATTATATTGTTGGTTTATAATGTTATATTGAGGGATTTTGTTGTTTTTAATGCTGACCTATATTTTGAAGACAAAGATTATGCATCTATATGTTAAGGTGAATGGTAATCATGTTTTCATTCATTTATTGTTCACTTAAAATAATGAAATACATAATTCTTATGTGATTTTACAAATTTCAGATTGAGAAAGAATACAACATTGACACTATATGTTCTTCCTCAAGTGGATCTCTTGGCATTAAAACGCCAGATTTGCAGAAATTAATGTAAGATGTATCATTGTCTAATCATTTAAGCGTGTAAATATGTATGCTGAAACAACACTTGGAGAATGATAAAAATTGCACTCTGGCAGCGAATCAGGTGATGATGACAAGATGGAATATTTAGAAGATTGATAGCTTGGCTGCTAGGGACAGAGGCAGATGGAATATTTAGAAGATTGATAGCTTAGCTGCTAGGGAAGGAAGAATGTTTGCTTTTGAAGTGCTTTGCATTGTTTGGTTAAGGTTCCTCTAATAAAGTTGTGGATTCCAACTATGTTGTATTTTGAAAACTCATGTTCCCATGTCGAGGATGTTAAAAATATTATTTCCTTTTGAAGTGCTTAGCATTGTTTAGAAAACTAATTGTATTTAGTATTTTAAGCTTTGCATTGTTTGAAGTGCTTTTCAAACTAATTGCATTTTTAATATTAATTTATAACAAGAGGAACATGAGAACTGTTTTTTATGATATAGTCTTTTCAATTATTTTTCTTTGGCCTAAATTACATTATTGGTTAATGTTTATTTACAAGTTTGTTGGTTTATCTGTTTTTCATCATAAATTTACTGAATCTAATGCCATAATAATTACACAAGTTGTATTGAGACATATCAAATTAACAATGACACAAATATAGATAGATAGGTTCTTCCTCAAAAAAAAAAAAAAAAAAAAAGGATAAATAAGTTTTTTACATGGGCCAACCAAAATAAAATAAAATACTAACTTAAATATTAACAAAAAGTGCTAATCTTTATTAAGATCCTATTATATTCTTTATACGTAACTATAAATTACTACCACGTTAATACCCAAAAAAAAAATATTATTACCTTTTGCCAAATAACTAATAAAATACAAATACTCCATCAATGTTATTTGAGCTCAATTCCAGTTGTGAGTTCTTACATTAACATGTGATAGACAAAGGGTGTGTTAGTTATTATCCTTATATTATTATATACTATACTATTTTTTTAGACCATTTAATTATGGTTGATGTACCACATATTGAAAGATTTATAATTAAAATTTACATTTCAAAAAATCAAAGAATATAAAACATAGTGAAATGTAATTATACTTTCCTCAACTTAGGCATAATATTGATATATAAATAAGTAACTAATATTTACAAGTTTTTTTCCAATGACGTTATATTTATATCTAAAAGCATGAAATAATATAAACATGTTCAATTTTATAATAATAATGATAATAAAATATTATTGTTCTTTTTGTTGAAATCAAATTAGTTCTACATTAGCACACAAAAAAGGAACATAGACATACTAATGAAAGATAAAAAAGAAAAATTGTCCTTTGAGTAGAAGTAGCACACCTATTTCAGCACAAAAAAATAAAAATATACAGCTACCTAGACATACTAATGATCATCGTATTAATTACTTATTATTATTATTATTATTGTTATTATTATTATTGTTGTTGTTGATGTATCCATTAATTTTTGTAACATATCATATTATTAGATATCAATTTTTCATCTGCATAACATAAAAAATCATAAATGTTGCATAAATAATAAATGCGTACATGTATTCTAAGCTACATTTTCCTTACATGTCACCTCACCAAAGCTCTCCCTTTGTAACCAATCTCTCATACTTATGCCATGTGGCTCTCTATTTCATTTTTTAGCTTTTTTCTTTCATTATTATTATTTTTTGGTAGAATCATTCATCTATTTACTACACATTTATTTGTATATAATATTGATGTTGATACATATTCAGATAGTTCTTCTATTATGTAACTTCTATTATGTAACTGTCAATTGTTCCACCGTCCATCTTCTTTTATTTTATTCAGGTTTTTAATTTATTAGCTAAAACAATAGGATCAGATGAACACATAGTCGTATTTCAACATTCAGAGGTGCTATTTCTAAAAAAGTTATTTCATTGAGCAGAGGTGCTAGGATTAGATCATCGTTTTATTTTTATTGTTTTTTTTTTTTTTCCCCGTCCATCTTTTTTTTCTTCTATTTTCTACATGATCTATATATTTATTGACTTCTTTATCATATAAATTGATGTGGCTTTGTAACATCAAATTCTCATACAATATCAGCAACTAAAACATTCATGTCACAGTTCCTTCTTTCGCTGCTTATATTGTTGGTTCCTACTCATGCAAACAATCATGTCAAGATTATATAATATTGTAGTTTAGCTTCATGATTACTTACATGTTCAGCCATGGTTGCCGCCTCTTACATTCTCACATCCAATCAGAATACTTTGCTTCTCTGTTCTCACATCTAAACTGAACCGCTGACACCTGTGTTCTCTTTCTTCAACCTTCATTCCTTTCTCGCGTCTCACCACCCCTGCGTTCAATACGACAACCTCCGTTATTTCTATTTTCGTTGTAAATATATGTTTTGTTTTTATTCTTTAATCAGTAAAGAAACATGAATCAAAGTTCAGGTATAGTATTTCAGACTTCTTTTGGATTCTCATATATCAAATGATCAACATTTTTTACACACATTAACATCTAAACCATCTCATGTATCTATGCTATGGTCTACATATGAAGTAATTAAACTTACAATTTTACAAATATTAATTTCATAATAGTCATGTCATACATAATGCTTCTATTCTTATTTTTTTATTGTTTAATGTATACCATAAACCAGTAAATGCTACAGAACATGTTGAGGTAGCGACATCGGAGAAACACAACAAAAGAAAGACAAATACAATGAATATCAACGACACATCAGAGAGGCATAACAAAAGAAAAAGATATGCGATAAATATCAGTGACCCACTAGAACTCCAACAAAAAAATGGTTAGTCGAAGCTATTTGGTGGACTCATTTTATATTTGTTACATTATCTATGTTATTAAATTGTTAATTTTTATATTTTTGCTTTTAATCTGTTCCATTTTATAATTCCCAATAATAAAAACAGAATATCAACACAAACAAAAACTTGCTGGGTTTCGACAAGCCAGGTTGAATAGGAAGCAAATGCTCAGTTTGAGGCGGAATAAAGGAAACATTGCTGCATTTTTCGGTGAAATATAAAATTTAGGACATACACATGGATTATTATAGCTCATGCTTTATAAAAACTCACTAACGTTATGGCCTAACGGCCAACTTATTTTCATTACTTATGTTGTATGCACTTACTCTTTGTCAGGAGACACTTACCAACAGTGTAACGTAGGCACATCAACAACCCAAGACATTAATAGCAATACTGAAAACGTTTGTGCCACGTTTGAGCTCCGACACACAAGTGGTTGGTTTTATGCATTTCATTTATCAATTTAACATTTAAACAACTTAAAATATTTTACTTTCAATCTTCTTATTTTTAATTGGTTCCATTTTATTGTTCTTAATGTTGTAAACAGAAGAACAAAATATACAACGGCTTGCAGGGTTTAAACAAGCCAGATTAAAAAGGAGACAAATCCTTGATTCAAGGCGCCGTTGCCCCACTTTTGCAGCATCCATAGGTGAGAACAAAATAAGAACTAAATAATTCATGAGTCATACATACTAACTTTGTAACTGTTCTAACATTTTCCAATTCTCGGTACATTCGAGGTGTCACATCAACACCACAAAATATACAACGCCTTGCGGGGTTTAAACAAGCCAGATTAAAAAGGAGGCAAATCCTTGATTTAAGGCGACATAGACCCACCTTTGCAACATCCATAGGTAAAATCAAAAATAAAACTAAATAATTCAGAGTCATACATATTAACTTTGTAACTGTTTTAACATTTTCAAAATGTTGGTACATTGGAGGTGTCACATCAACAGCACAAGACAGTAATAGGAAAAATGAAAACGTTTGTAGCACTTTTGAACTACGACACACAAGTGGTGGGTCTTATGCATTTCATTTATCAATTTAACATTTAAACAACTTCAAATATTTCATTTTAAACTTCTTATTTTTAATTGGTTTCATTCTATTATTCTTAATCTTATAAGCAGAAGAACAAAATATACAACGATGTGCGAGATTTAAACTAGCCAGATTCAAAAGGAGGCAAATCCTTGATTCAAGGCGACCTAGCCCCACATTGGCAGCAACCATAGGTGAAGAAAAATAAATAAAACTACATAGTTTTTAATTGTTCTAACATTTTTCAATTCTCGATACATTCAATGTGTATTTGGTGGAATATTTATGATAAATTATATTTTTAAATTAATTTTCATATATAGTTCATGATAGTTTAAATTATATTTAAATTAAATCTTAGAAAATTAATTTAAAATTTATCAAAGACTTTAATTTAAATAAATAAAAATCTAACATTTACTACTTCTATTACATCTGCTTACTCTTCGACAGGAAATAAGACATCCAAACCCATAACAACACATAAAAGGACAAATACCAAAAGTATTCACAGTACACATCGAATCCAACACAAAAGTGGTTAGTGTTATCTCTTTGCATGACCAATTTAATAGTAGCTTATAATATTTAAATACAATATTTAAATGCACAATGAAACCATCATAGCTGCATTTATTACCTTTTCTGACTCCCGGTGCTTAAGACTCTAAAAAACGACTAACGTGAACTGATAATATTCGATATATATACTCTCAACAGGAAACAACAACCAACAAACTGGGTCAGTCGCATCTAGAACACACGACAGAAGGATGAATCCAACAAATGGTTAGTGTGGCTTATTTCTTTAAACAACTTAGCATTGCAAAAACCAATAATCTTTCACTTTAAAATCTCATTTGCAGACCATGTCCAAACTTATATGGATCTCGGCCATCCAAATTTTGAATGCGAAAAATGTGGAAGCACAATGTGGTATAATGAGAGAGCTGATAAACCACGTCGACCAAGGAACCCAACATTCTCTCTTTGTTGCCTGAAAGGGGATGTCTCCCTAGAGTTTTTAGAGCAACCACCAGACTACTTGAAGGAACTTTTAGCTTACAAAGGTGGCAGACACTCCGTTAAATTTAGAGAAAAAATACGGGCATATAATTCTATTTTTGCATTCACATCCATGGGTGCTAAAATAGACAACACAGTGAACTTACGTCCAGGCCCATATGTGTACAAAATTAGTGGTCAAAACTATCATAGAATTGGTGGACTCATACCTGGCCAAGGAAAACAACCTAAATTCTCCCAGCTTTATGTCCATGATACGGAGAATGAGATCCAAAATCGATTGAGTTCGCTGAATGGTGGGAAGACTGCACGAGACCTTGATGCAGATATTGTCCGGCGCCTAAAGGATATGCTCGACATGAATAATTCTGTAGCCAAATTATTTAGAATGGCAAGGGATAGATTATCTGCACCGGACAACAAAGAAGTTCGCATAAGGTTGATTGGCACAAGATCAAATGATTCAAGACAATATACAACACCTACCGCAACAGAAATTGTTGGTCTCATTGTTGGAGATTTTGGTGAATCAAATGGACGAAGAGATATAGTTATTGAGCATAAAACAGATGGCCTGCAGAGAATAAAAGAATATCATCCAAAATTCATGGCAATGCAATATCCTCTGTTATTTCCATATGCTGAGGATGGATTTCACCTAGACATTTATTATTCTCAAAATCATGCAAAAAGAAAGAAAAAGAAAAAAAGAAAAAAAGTTACCATGAGAGAATATTATGCTTACCGGATACAACAGAGGCCCTGTGAAGCAAATACTCTTATTATTGGTGGTCGACTGTTCCAACAATACGTTGTTGATGCATTCACGGCAATAGAAGAAGAGCGACTGCGCTGGGTTAGACAGAATCAAACAGTGTTGCGTACGGATCTGTACAGAAATGTATGTGATGCAGTTGTGCGTGGAGATACAATAGCTGCTGCTACTGGGAAGAGAATCGTTTTGCCATCTTCTTTTACAGGTGGCCCTCGATATATGGTTCAAAACTATCAAGATGCCATGGCCATATGCAGGACATTTGGAAATCCTGATATCTTCATGACATTTACTGCTAATCCAAAGTGGCCAGAGATTCAATACATGCTTCAGAAAATACCAGGTCAATCTGTCGATGATAGACCGGACATCAAGACAAGAGTTTTTAAAATGAAACTTGACCAGCTAATGAAACACATAGTGGAGGGGCAATATTTTGGTAAAATTATATCAGGTAAAAGTACATGGAATAAATGTTCTCACATTCTAAAAAAAAAAAAATTAAAGATCAATTTGATTCAAATTGTTTATTCAATCTATATGATACATACATGTTATACTAATAAAGATTTGTTTTTTTTCTCTCTTTTCAAATTGACAGCCATTTATACCATAGAGTTTCAAAAAAGAGGTCTGCCACATGCACACATACTATTATGGTTGCACCCAAGCAATAAGTATCCCACCCCGGAGGATATAGATAAGATTATTACTGCAGAAATGCCATCTAAGGAAGATGATCCAGAATGTTTTAATGCGGTAAAACAGTTCATGCTGCATGGACCGTGTGGAGATGCAAATATAAATGCACCTTGCATGATTGATGGTATTTGTAGTCGAAAATTTCCCAAAAGTTTTTTCGATGAAACAACAATAGATAGAGATGGGTTCCCGACGTATAGAAGGAGGGACGATGGAAGACATGTGATAAAAGGAGATATCAATTTAGACAATCGGTATGTGGTTCCATACAATCGAGGTTTGTTGCTGGCATTTCAAGCACATCTAAATGTTGAATGGTGCAACAAGTCAAGGGCCATAAAGTACCTATTTAAATATCTTCACAAGGGCCCAGATAGAGCAATAATGGTAATAGAAGATAATGTTTTGGGCAACAGAAGCACAAATGCAACTCATATAACAATGGTTGATGAGGTCAAAACATTCTTGGATTGTAGGTACGTCAAGGTAGTTATAGGGAATACTCTAATAATGATCACAATGAATTTATAACCATTTCATCTTTTATGCATTATTCATTGTAGGTATGTATCGGCATGTGAAGCATGTTGGAGGATATTCAATTTTGACATACACTACAGAAATCCGGCTGTTATGAGATTGAGCTTTCATTTGCCAGAAGAACACTCAATCACTCTAAGAGATTCAGAGCAATTGTCAGACGTAATTTCAAAGGAAGGAGTTGAACATACTATGTTTACAGAATGGATGCTAATGAATTCAATGAGCTCGGAAGCACGTACATTAACGTATTCTGAGTTTCCCAAAAAATTTGTTTGGGACGAGACAAAAAAAAAGTGGAAAAAACGGAAAGCTGGAAGAACAATCGGAAGAATTTATTATGCACATCCAACTAGCGGGGAGAAATATTACCTCAGAATTTTACTGAATATTGTTCATGGTCCAACAAGCTATGAAGAAATAAAGACAGTGGGAGGGGTGACTTATCAGACATTCAAAGAAACATGTAATGCTCTTGGGCTATTGAATGATAACAGAGAGTGGAATGATGCATTGAATGAAGCATCACAGTGGGCCACAGGCACTCAATTAAGAGAGTTATTTGTTACCATTTTGCTTTATGGAGAAGTGGCAGATATAGGGAAACTATGGGAAACTAATTGGAAAACGTTGTCTGACGATATTGTCTACAAAAAGAGAATATTGTTTCAACACTCCAGATTGGAGCTTAATGATGAACAGATTCAATCATACTGCTTGATTGAAATTGACAAGATTTTGGTTCGTGCTGGAAGTTACCTTTCTGATTTTGATGGAATGCCGTTGCCAAATAGTGAATCCTTTGAAGCCACGGAAAACCGACTTATTGTGGAAGAGCTTAGTTATAATGTTGATGACCTGAAAAAAGAACACGAAAGATGTCATCCATTGTTGAACGAACAGCAGATTGATATATATAATAATGTTATAAATGCTGTCAACACTAATATTGGTGGACTCTACTTCGTGTATGGCCATGGAGGGACTGGCAAGACTTTTCTATACAGAACAATTATTGCAAAACTCAGGTCAGAAAAAAAGATAGTACTTGCTGTTGCTTCTTCAGGTAACCCATCACTTTTTCAATCCCTTATATAAATTTACATGTTGTCTATTTGTACTTATAAATATGTCAGTCCATACACCCTTATTTCTGCGCTTCATTGCAATATTTATTGTACAAATTACTATATGTACCAAATTAGCAACTATTATATGCTATAATCTATCTAATATTATATGCTTTTCTTCTACACAAAATATAAAAAAAAACATACAATTTTTATTCAAATATATAAATATATATATATATATATATATATATATATATATATATATATATATATATAGATAGACATAGACACACACATATGCTTGCATGCATAAATATATTTTCAATTTTTTTTTTAATTTCATTCTTGACAGGTATTGCATCCCTCTTGCTTCCTGGAGGAAGGACCGCTCATAGTAGATTTAAAATTCCTCTTGAGATCTATGAAGACAGCACATGCTCAATAAACCAAAATACTCATCTAGCTGATCTAATGGTTCAAACAGATCTCATAATCTGGGATGAAGCACCAATGACTCAAAGATATGCTTTTGAAGCTCTTGATAGGACACTTAAAGACATAATTGGTTTCAAATTTCCGGATAGGGCAGAGCAACCATTTGGAGGAATGACAGTTCTTCTTGGAGGAGATTTTAGGCAAATACTTCCTGTAATACCAAAAGGTCGAATACATGATATAATTCAATCATGCATCAACAAGTCTTTTTTGTGGGACTACTGTACAATATTTTCATTGTCCAAAAGCATGAGGGTCAGAAATACTACCTCTACAGGCAAAGAACATGATGTGATACGTGAATTCAATAAATGGCTACTTCAACTTGGTGATGGAAACATTCAAGCACAAAGCCGACGTGGTGAAGATTTTGCATCGTGGACGACGATACCAGATCAATATCTTATCCCACCAATGGGTGATCCACTCAAACAAATTGTGGATAACACTTACCCAGAATTAAAGAGCCATCTGTGGGATGAAGAATATTTCAGGGAAAGAGCAATACTCACTCCTCTAAATGAAACAGTTGATGAAATCAATAATTATATTGTTCAGTTTACTGATGGAGAAACAAAACAATACAGAAGCTCAGACGAGATTGACAAGACAACTGACAACATATCAGATCAAGAGCTCATGTATCCTGTGGAATTTCTAAACTCCTTAAATATTAATGGATTTCCAAGACATTGTTTGGAGCTTAAAGAAGGAATGCCTATTATGTTATTGAGGAATATCAATCCGGCATTAGGAATGTGTAATGGAACAAGACTTATTATTACGCATCTAGGAGAGCGAGTAATAGAGGCTAAAATAATTACAGGATCTAACGTTGGTTCAAAGGTGCTAATCCCCAGAATTGTTCTTACTTCTAACGACTCTAAATGGCCTTTTCTGTTGCGCAGGAGGCAGTTTCCAATTAAGGTGTGCTATGCAATGACAATAAACAAAAGTCAAGGCCAGTCATTAAATTATGTGGGATTATATTTGCCAAGACCTGTATTTAGTCATGGACAACTATATGTTGCCTTTTCAAGAGTCACTTCCCCAGAGGGACTGAAAATTCTAATTGTTGAGCGTGATGAGAATTATGTACAATACACGAAAAATGTAGTGTACCATGAGGTATTTAGTGGTCTTCCTCAATGTAAATATATTTGATGCACTGTTTTCAAATCTATCTATCATTCACAATAACTTTAGCAACTACGTTATTCATTGTTAACTAACACACTTCGATTTGTACCATTGATTTTTTACAATAATAACCGCGAATCCCAAGTAATCGGACTTTTTATAACAGAATTTAAACTTCAGAACCTTAATAAAGTAAAATCCTACAAACACAACAATAACCATTTGAATCGTTTCAATGGTGAAAAAACTTATTAATGGTTACAACCGTAAGTTTCTATCTACACATCAACTAATAGCATAAATGGTTCCAAATGAGCAGCCAATGTTAAACCAATAACTAAAATTATCATATCAATTGATCAATGTACCTTATACGAAGCAGCCCACTACTAATTGGCAAACACTATCGATCCTTTAACTCACATACCTAAAAAAAAAACATTTTATCAACAATTACAAAACTGAACTGAGTTCAACAAATTGAAACTAA
Organism: Medicago truncatula; assembly: GCF_003473485.1. Classification (NCBI taxonomy): domain Eukaryota; kingdom Viridiplantae; phylum Streptophyta; class Magnoliopsida; order Fabales; family Fabaceae; genus Medicago; species Medicago truncatula. Next base: position 54,166,500 of record NC_053045.1, on the reverse strand, counting down.
ATCCAAAACAAAATTTAATATAAGTAACATGTGTACAACAATAGTAGGAGGATGATTGTCGCCGAACTCGGTAACGAATTCAACAGACAGCTCAACGGAAACTAACCCAGAGATGAAGAACAAAATATTCAAATGTTTACATTTTAATAGTTTCTACATTTTAATATAACCATTTTAATAGTTTCATTGGTGGAAAAACTTATTAATGGTCAAAACCACAAAAAAAAAAAAAAAAATATCAAATTTACGCATAAATGGTTCCAAATGAACAACCAGTGTTGAATCAATGACTAAAATTATCATATCAATTTATCAATGTACCGTCTATGATGTGTTCCACTGCTAATTGCCAAACAACTTCCATAGTTGAACTCACATACCTAAAACAAATAACACAATTCATCAACACTGACAAAAATGAACAGAGTTCAACAAATTAAGAATACATCGAGAACAAAATTGAAAATAACTAAAAAAATGTGTAAAACAATATCCCGATCTCACTACCGGATTCAAGTTGGGCCTCAACCGAAAAAACCCACAAACAAGAACAAAAGATAAAGAAGAAGACAACTGACATCACCTTCTTCTCGGTGCTCAACGGTTCTGCGATTGAACCGTCGTTCGTTCACTCGACATCAACGAAGAACCATCTCGGATAATAACACTGCTGGCATCAGAAATAGGCACAAAGTGTTATCTGAGGATTATCTGCAGAAAGTTGCTTCTATTGGTGTCAGAAAGAAGCGTTCGTCTCATCAACATCATTCTTTTGGAACGAGTAGTGATAAAAAGGAACGATCCAACGATGTCTTGAAAGTGGTCAAAATAATACGTAGAGATAAGAACCATAACCTGTCAAAGGAAAATTTGCTGCATCAACAGAAAACGAATAATAGGTTGCGAATTGTTGTCCATGGAGGAGATGGATTGTTTGAAACATATAGGCTTTCGAAATCTCAATTTGATGGGGAGGATGTAACTTTCAACTCAAGAATTTCTGTAACGATTATCAAGAATATAGGCTTAAGAAGAATTGCTTTTTTTGAAACATATAGGCTTTCGAAGAATTGCTTTGCCTTTCCAAATTATCGAGGATTGCCGTGTTCATCTTGGTTGAAAGGAGTTTAAAAAATTCACGTTTTTAGGGATTCAGTTGTGTTCTCTTTTCTTTCAAAATCACTTTTATGTTTAAATATAAAAAAATTCCTTTTTATTTTATATTGTTCGTAACTTTTCCTTCTTTTTTTTAAACAAAAAAATTAAAAATCTTACTCTTTAATTTTGATTAGATATGTCATTAATAACTTTTTATTTTTTATTCAATCAACTACTACTTCAGTATGAAATTATAACACTTTTTGATAAAAACAAAAAAAAAAAAAAAAAAACCCTTTTCATATTTTCGACTAACAAAAATGCATCCAAGTTTTTACCCTTTTTTTTTTGTGATAGTCCAAGTTTTTACCTTAAAAATATGGACCTACAAACCATTAATTTTATTTTTTTGATCAGTAAACATCTGATTTTTTGGAACTGAAGAACTTTAATTGCGGTCAAATATAATCTTTAATGATGGAATCAATTTTTTTATTAAAGAACTCAATTTTTAATATACTTGATATCATTGTATCATTTACTTTAAATATTTGCTAAAATAATGTTATTTTAAAAATATAAAATGTCCAACATTTTTTTTATATAACTAAATAATGATCTGATGCATCAACTAAAACAATTTAATCAAACCCGTGCAACGCACGGGTTGTATCCCTAGTTAGTTTTAATTTAAAGGTTAAATGTGAAATGGATGACACAACAAACAAGTAAGAGCATGACGAACAACAATTTCCTTAAAAAAAAAAAAAAAAGTTTGTATGAAAATCATTTTGTTTGTTTGAAAACTCTCAAATGTTTATATTATTATTTATTATTTTAGATATAGAAATATAGATATAGATGATCACATGAGATTAACTCAACTGATTGGAACGTTGTATAAAGGGGTGGCCCTGAACACGGGCCAAGGGGGCGGCAGCCCAAAGCACCATAATTTTAGATATATTCATAGAAAGAGTATTTAATTAACAACCTGTGAGAATTTAAATATTTGATAAGCTAAAACATTTTATTTTAGCAGGTGTCTTATTTTTTTGCGGGACCTTAATTTTTGTAAAAATAAAAACGTTTCATTCAAAGTGGATATAATTACGGGTACAAAGTCAAATCAAATGAGCCAAGAGCACATGGATAATAATGGAATTAATTGGAGAGAAAATTAGAAAAATTCCAAATTCCACATATCAACTAATTGGACAAAGTCAGAGGCCACTTTGTGAAGCCATCACTCACAACAAAACCCACTTCCTCTAAAACGTGTACCTCAATGTGCTCCCTCTTTTTCGTTAACAAACTCTCTTTTTCAACTTCACTTCTCTTTTTTAAGTCCAAAGTTACCATTTCTCATAACACATTTTTCACTTGTATCAAAAGTACACTCACTAGACCTCCCTATAGAAAATCCAAATATGACTGCCATCTTCAAAGCTTCCTCACACACATTTTTCCTTTGCTTGATTCTTTTTTCTGCTTCCCAATTTTTGCTCATCAATTGTACTGAATTTGAAGTCGGTGGCAAAACTGGTTGGGTCGTCCCTAACTCAAAGGACGGTGATGAAATGTACAACAAATGGGCTTCTCAAAACAGATTCAAAATTGATGACACTATTCGTAAGTACCACTTCTTACCAATTTAATTTTAAGATACATGTATGTATGTTATGTTTGAGTTGAGATCATCTTCATTTCTAAATGCATGATATATTTTATTTTTGAAGGGAAATGCATGATATATATGTCACCATTTTATTTTTCGATCCATTTTCTAAAAAATTGTGATAGCAATTCTCGACGATTTTTCATACTATCAAGACTTCTTTATGTGTATAGATTGCAAAACTTATGTTTTTAATCTTTGTCGTGGACCTTTTTGTAAATGTAATATATAACCTTTATTTTGAATTTTTGGTTAGATTTCAAGTACGAGAAAGATTCAGTGATGGTGGTTAGTGAAGAAGAATATGAGAATTGCAAATCGACTCGTCCACTCTTCTTCGGAAACAATGGCAACACAGTTTTCAAATTTGAACGACCAGGATTGTTCTACTTCATTAGTGGTGTTAGTGGTCATTGTACAAGAGGACAGAAAATGATCATCAAGGTTTTGGATGTTGAACCTGAACCAACAGCATCCTCACCACAATCTGCAAATGAGAATGCACCAATAGCACATTCTAAAGCTGCTCAAATAACTCCTATTACTATCACAGCGTTCACACTCTTTGCTTTGTCATTCCTTGGCATGATTTATGCTTGAAGCACTAATTCGTGATCTTTTAATTTAGGTTTAATTCAAGAGTGTGGTCTAATTCTAGAGCTTTTTATTTTCTTGTGTTTTTAGTTGTTTAGTTTATTTTGTTGCTTTGGTCATTATTGTCATCACGATGGTATTGTTTTCTTTTTAGTTAGTTTATATTGACTTTTTTATTTCCCCCAAAAAAAGAAGTTTGTATTAACTTTTCCTATGTTTAATTAACGTGATTTACATTCTTCCTTTATGTTTTGTCAAAAAAAAAATATATCTTCCTTTATGTGAATTTTTTATACAGTATGAAATTTTTTCATAATGAATGGATGATATAATGAAATTCCTCTCTCCCTAGAGGTCACTTGGTCGAGAGTATCTCTTGCGTTGAAAAACTCGTTCAAAATTCGACACTAAAAGATGATATTATGAAATATTGATTCTGATTTTAATTAAAGAAACCAATATTTTTTTAGGGAATGAAAGAAACCAATATGCAAGTGATGGTTTTTTTGAGTGTATTAAATCATATGAAACATATTTTTATATAATGCATAAAATATGCAAGGCTGGGGTTCGAACCCCGGCCACCACAAAAAAAAATTGTCATACAAAAAATATTTCTAAATTATATATTTAAATAAGGAACAAAACCTAAGAGTATTTTAAATAGATATATAAATTATAAATCCTAATGATATCTTATTTTAAATATAATCTAAAATATATCTAAATGTAAAATCTTCAAAAATATATTTAGGCATATTATTTTCAACACTTCTCTTGACTAAATAACTTGTGTGCATCCAATTTGATCTTCAAGTTGGAAATTCATCTTTCTTCTTGTTTTCCCTCCAATTTTTTTTTGCTAATCTCTTCAAAAAAATTGTTTTGATTTACCCCTAATAGGCCAAACAAAAATGAAAATTTCTTGAAAAAAAATAAAATAAAATTGATTTTTGTTTGACCTATTAGGGGTAAATCAAAATAATTTTTTTTTTACAGGGGGTAAATTAAAATTACAGGAGGGACAATCGAAAATGACCTATATTATAGGGGTAAAAAATCTACTTATGAGATGACAATGATTATTTGGTCACATTTAATATTCATATTAGCAAAAATATATTTAATAAACATTTCAACAAATTATTTCATTGATCTAAACTATATTATTTCGTTTTAAAGTTATTTTCAATTAACCAGTCTAATCAATCACTTTTCAACAAATCACTTGAGTTTACTTGACATGCAACTACATAAAAGTTTAACAAGAGCATTTAAAAAACTTAGACAAGTGTATACACAAAATGTTAACAAGACTCTTATTTATACACTCTTTTTGTAACATATTGTAAACACATTCAAAGAGATGAAAGGAGGTGAAAGAGAAGAAATGAGAGAAAGGAGGAGAAAAATGAATAAAGAAAAGAAAGAAATGAGACAAAGGGAAACCAACAATAGTTAAAGAAACTTCAGTGTCGATGAAGAAAAGGAGAGTTAATTTATTCTCACCCGTCTAAAGCGCTACACAGTGCGTTCAAAAGCGAAAAGTATTACACAATCTATCAAATAAGAGGACACTATAACGTTGAATCTGACGCAATCATTTTGTAGCTCGTTAAACACGTTTTTTTAAGCATGTTAAACATGTTAAATGCGTATCTTAAATTATGTTTCTATTAATTAATGTGATATTGCTTGTATGTTATTATTTTTCGGTTGTTGTTGCTTTGAATTTTGAAGATAGAATCTTTTAAAGGGGTAGAATGTAACATCCCAAAAACTTAGAATCCCAATTAGTATCCAATTATAAGTGATCCAATTCCAAAGTGTATTAAAACAAAAAAGACAGGTTGTATATAGAATTAATTAGAATTGGAGACTTGTGAGCATTTGTTGGTAATTAGATACAAGAGTATGAGGACAACTTAGTAACTTAGAATTGGAGACTTGTGAGCATTTTCCAGATTTTTTTCATTTATTTTTTATTTTACCAGATTTTTTAATCATTATTAATTTTTCCTTTTTTTTAAATTTTTTTTAGTATTTTTATTAATTTTTTTTCGTTTTTTTTTTTTTTTATTTAAAAAAAATCACAAATGCCACATGGCGTTCATTTACACGCGTGGCATGAAAAAAAGTTGACACGTTACTGCCACGTAGGAGATTCTGCTGCCACATTGGGGTGAGGGGTCAATCCTGAAGAATTTTTATTTTTCAAGGGTGGAATCTAAAAAAAAAATACGGGGGCTAAAACCAAAAGTGCACTATATTACAGAGAAAAAAAACACTATTAACCCATTGTTTTATTAATGAAATTCATTTTGGTTTTAAAAAAAATGTGCCACAGAATCTCGGATTGTGATTGACTGCAGTCAGCAATTTACCGCATTCACACAGTCATGCATTCTCGGCCGTCCAATCATGACCGGATGGTCCTAATTTGAGAACAGAATTATAAATAAAAATTAAATACTTTTTTCCTGAACTGTTTGATCAAGATCAAACGGTTATTAATGTAATAAATGAGTGACTGTGTGAAAAAATTAAATGCAGTGAATCATAATTATAAAATCTCATGTTTTGGAATCTTCTCTATTGCTAGACATCTTCTCAGTCTTGAAATTAGTCGTGTTTTCTCTATAAGCTCAATTGTATAAGATACATACTTTCATAAAACATATGTTTACGTTTCATAAACCAAGACTAGAGATAATATCGAATGGTGATTGTTCTAATCAAACTGTGGGAGTTAGTTAGATGGACAAAGGTCCAAATAGTAATTTGCAATTGAACACATTTTTGTCCAAATAATTCAGAAGTTTTTATTAGAGAACCAAATTTGCAATAGTGTTTAAATTATATTAACTATAAATTTGAAAAGTGTGTAAACATATGCAACCAAAAGATATGACTCTAAACATAGATGTAATGTAAGGAGGGATAAGAACCTAAGATAGAAAATAGAAATCTTTCAACAATTTAAACTCTTTAGAGAATTGAACATCTCACAAATACACACACTACAACACAGTATCCTTGTTTCACTCATGAATCTGAACAACCTCAAATCCTCTTAAATTGAAACTTTTACAGCATAAAAAACAAGTTGTTTCTTTCCTATCAGTCATTAACCACTTCTTCTCAGCTTGAGTTTTTAACTTTAATTAATTTCTCCCACCAAACGAGCAAATTGTGTAACGAAACTACATAACCACTGAACCACTGATCCTTCCAGACTAGAGTGTGGGCGTTGAGCAACAGCTCATATTGTTCCTCAAGAGGAGGATGACAACTGCATCTTAACCAAATTGAAATAACAACAACAACAACTGAAAATAATGTGAAATCGATGAAGTAGATGAAGATGAAATTAGATGAAGTAAAATTGAGATCAAATTAAGAAAAAACTATTCAGAAATTCAAAATCAAACTGCATTTAAACCTGATTGAATAAAAGTTAATGATAGAACTTACAATAAAAAAATAATTACAAACTAAATCATAAGAATGGAGGGCTATTATTCAGGTACAAGGCAAGAGAATGTGGAAACATATGTCCAATTGTACAAAATTTTGATCTCTTGAATAATCATATGTTGACTAATTTGACTAAGTTACAAAACCTGGTTGTATAAAATTCTACCAAAACTTTTTGGTTATAATGGCCATGACATGCTTGCTTTTAATGCCTCACAAACTGCCGCTTATCATCAGCATTTCGCTTTCCATAAGGATTGTTAGGATTGAACCCATGTCTACTTCCATCAACTCTGCGAGTTTTCTTCCTTTGCTTGCTCATGTTTATGTTTAGACTCACATTTGGAGGGTTCGAAAAACAGAATGAAGCAGCAACAGCCTGCTCAAGGTATAAAAACGAACTGGTATCATGACATTGTATACATGTTTTAGAATCAAAATAATTTAAGCTCAACAAATATGATACTTTTCTCTGGCCAAGCTATCATGATCATGACTATACCATAGTACTTGATGCATTTTGGATTATAGCTTATTTGAAAGCAAAAAAAAACTATACAGCTTTCCCTGAGAAATTTTAGAAAATGAAATGATTATTTCTCCAGCCTACCCCTCAATACACAGGGGCGTCTATGACATCTTTCTCATTAAATTAAGACAATAATTCATTATTTTTCGTGTTTCTTCAACTAATATAAAAATCCTGAATTAAATGAATCTTCTGATCGCTCCTATTAAATTAAGACAATAATTCATTCTTTTCCGTGTTTCTTCAACTATTAAAATAAAACAAAGGAAAAAAAAAAACTACGAATGGTGATACCAATTTTTTGGGATGGGATTGTCTACCTTTGGTGACTTTGTCTCTCCCTCTCTCTTAACTTAACTTTCTCACTCGTCTAAATAATTTATTTTAACCATCAATCTATCTACAAAATACACTAAAGTCACCAAATAGTAAAGGTAGAGAATCCTTTCCCCAATTTTTTCAGATCTAACTCAATCAGAGCCCTTTCCAGTCTCTATCTAGATCTACGATTGATGAACTTATCTTAAAAAATGGTTTCGTAAATGATGTTATCTTTTAACTAGGAATTCAAACATAAAAAGCTTCCTTTAATCTATATGTTGCCACTCTGATTGATTGTGTTCAGTAATTTATTCTTACCAATCAACCATTCATTTTGCCCCTATCCTTGAAGCTTTTAATCAAAATGAAAAGAACATATAGAAGTTCCCAGTAACAGGTGATTTAAATTATCAAGCAGAGGAATAAGTGCTTAACTGCAGAAGATCTATTTAGACTATATATTTCATTAACATGCATATTCATGAAAATTGTAAAATATAAAAGGCTAAAATATGGTTTTAGTCCCTGCAAATACGTCTCGTTTTGGTTTTAGTCCCTGCAAAAAAAATTTGTTGTTTTTGGTCCCTGCAAATATGCCTTATTTTGGTTTTGGTCCCTGGCTCCACTTTTGTGATGATTTGCACACGTGGCACATGATGACTAAACCCATTTATTAGAGAAATAGTCCCTGCAAAATCTTTTGATTTTGAAAAAGGTCCCTGCAAAATATTTTGTTTTTGGAAATAGTCCCTGCAAGGACTATTTTCAAAAACAAAATATTTTGCAAGGACCAAAAACAACAAATTTTTTTTACAGGGACTAAAACCAAAACGAGGCATATTTGCAGGGACCAAAACCATATTTTAGCCAATATAAAATACTCTAAGAGCTGTACCTGCATATCAAGGCGTTGAACACTGAATATATCCTTTGAAGAATGTGAATTGTATGCTAATATGTATGATTTATAAGCTTCTTTAGCCATTTTATTCAAAAAATAATTTTCAGCAACCAAATTCTCCTACACAATGCAGAAGTTCCTTTGTAACATCAGCTGCAGTTGGTTACTATAATAAATAAAATTCTATTAAAACACAAGGAAGACAGAATATACCAGGTGAGACTGTATGTTTGCCACCTTCTTTTCATCATAAGCGTATTCTTTCACAGGGACCTTAGCTTCCTGAAATAAGCATAAAATATTAAGATTTGGGATGATTCAAGAATAATTTTTTTGCAAAAAAGGGACAGAGTCCTGGGCTTAGGGAAAATAGCAATCACTGCACATCCCATTCCCGTTTATCATGTACTCTAGGCATGAAACTCTCAAGGTTTCCTCAAATAATCCCACACCTCTGGTTTTAGGTGACATCAAATTATGCCTTCCCCATGTCCGACACACATTGGAAACCAACACCCATACAACACTTGTACTTCGTGTGTGTCATTGTCGATGCTTCACATTTTAGACAATAGTGGTGTGACAGGTGTCTATGTGTCCATGTCTCATAAGTCACAATACTTAGAGTTGATGTTCTGTAAGGTAAGGCTGGCCAGTCTTAACATTAAACCAACAACAGATTAAACTCTTTTCTGGACCCGGCCATGAGAGGTCTTCATAGCACTATGTTTCCCTTTTTACTTGGATACTTTCTCAGATGAAGTAAATGTATACATTATCAACTTAATAAATTTGGGTTCAGCGTCAGCTAGCTTACTATCCCTACTGTTAAGTGAGAGAAACTGACCTTCAGATAGCGAAGAAATTGCAATTCTTCAGGAATCAGGAAAAGTAAAGCATTGCCTTTTCCATCTTCCCCACGAGCTGTTCTACCGACCCTGTGGATATATTCCTGGTAGCATAATAAAATGTATTATAGTGTGAGTCAATATATGAAACTGCTAAGAAAAATGATTACTGCTCATCAGTAGAAGAACAGGTAGTACCTTTGGTTCATCAGGTGGATCGTACTGCAAAATCCAGTCCTACAACATAAAGAAGAGAGAAAAAGATAAAAACTTTTACCTTTAATGATTTTCAATCAACAGAATATATAGCTGCATCAGCACAATAGTTCATTTAAATTTTGTTTAATGTTAACTGTATACAAATCTAAATAAATACACACACATGGAGGACTAATCTACGCAAGAATCCAAACTTTGGAAATCCAGGTCGCCTTATTAGATCAAATCTTTCATTTGAACAACAGTACTGTTTACTTAATATATTTATGGAGTAGTTCACTGAAACTTTGCAGGCAGGAACAAGTTTGTATTCCCATATTCAGAGACTGGTAGCCATTTACCTTCCATCCCCTAGCTGCTAGGTATTTCTGGTGTAGACTCATGCTTTTGTGAGTAATGGATATGTCTTGAAAGTTGTGCACACTTTCTTAAATGTCATTGAGAGCGTGCACATTGTATTGTGAAATTTGGTTATGATTGAAAAATAAAGCTAAATGACAGAATTTTCAAGTATAGCTTTTGACATTGCATCTTTTTTGCAGGAAAAGTTTATCTTCTTAGCCTCGCTTAACCACGCAGTTAGTGGTTAGAGGTTTTGTCATTAAATAAGCAGATAGAGCAACCTTTACTGAGTTAATGTGACTTTCATGTGTATTCTAATTTTTATATAGTTGTATGTGGGAAGATTTTCTATTCTTTGCTCCAATGTTTCTTTTTCTGGAGGTGTCGTAGGTTAGGTTACCCCAATATTGTATCCTTTGTTAATATTTACTCTCTTTCTCTTATACTTATTTTCTATAGGTAGTACTTAGATTAGATTATCTAACTTTATACTTAATACTAGGGGAGAAGACTTAATAAACCTAGTAGAAATCAGTCATATTTTACTATTTAAAAAATTTCATGTAGGTAGATATGAAAGATGTATATACCACAGAAGGTATGTCCAGTCCACGAGCAGCAACGTCAGTACAGAGCAAGATGCCCTTTTCTGCTTGGCAGAAGTCAACAAAAGTAGTTGTCCGGGTCTGCTGCTTTTGTTTTCCGTAAATACTTGAACAATGCAAATGAATGTGATTAAAAATGTCTGCATGGAATTTGACACTGTTGCATGAAGAGAAAAAGACCATCACTTTTTTCGATTTGTGCCTCTTCAAGAAGGAATAAAGAACCATAAATCGCTTGGCACAGGGAACAACAACATAACCCTGAAGCAACCCTTCATTTGTAACCTGCATTTATGCGTTTCTCTCAGGTAAGATAATAATGTTGATGAACAAAGTTCAAAGACTATAATAAATTCAAGTGGACACTTCACCTTCTTTCTCCCATCGTCTACATCAATATAGATAGGAGTCGTCTGAAATGACAGGCGAGCAAGATCTTCAACCTAGAATTTGAGGGATAATATGATTCAGAACCAAAACTGCAAGTATACCGCTCACTATCAAGTATCGAATTCTAATAGATTGAGCCAAAAATTACTGATGTATTTCAAGTACAGTGTGTATCAGAATTTCAAATTAAACAAAAAAACTTGTATTAAAATTCTTATAAATTGAGATTAGATTAAAATAAACTTTTGGCGAAAGAACTAGACAGAAGATGGAAAATGAAGAACAAACCTTCTTTGTTTGTGTAGCTGAAAATAAAGCTGTCTGTCTGTTCTGTTGAATGAGAAGTAGATCAATTAGCCAAGCCCACAGACATCAGTTAGAAACACACTAAATATTCACTTATAATAAGTGTAAATTATTGAAGCAAAATCAAACAGGAAATATAGCAGCACATCTCAGCCTAAAATTGTTGGCCATAATTTAAAAATATGATCTCCAAGACCATGTATTTTTAAGCCAACTGCAAGCAGCTGCTGACATTCGAAGGCAACAGACTTTTGGGTAGAATTTATAGCTGTACTTTTAATCTATGGTAAGAAATAGATAATATTTGTAAATTTTAAATTATTGAAGTCCTCTTTGCTAGGGGTTTTCTGGTTCAGTCATCCAACCCTTGTAAGGAAAATGGGCTGGACAAAGCAACTTGAAACTGCCACTATAATTTCACAGGCTCATGCATGACAGAAAGGGAAAGGAGAAGGGGGGGCAACATTATAGATACCTTTGGGAGGAGCTTGATAATCTGCTTCAATTCATCCTCAAAGTTTGCTTCCAATATCCTGTCAGCTTCATCGATAATGAGGCACTGCCAAAGAATTCAGGAATTTAAGAGTAAGAGCATAGCCTGAATCTACAGTAATATGCATCCATGCTATTTTCAAGAGCCAGTGAAGGACAAATGAAGAATGTTACAATACAACGCATGTGAACATAAAATAAAATCAGCAAGTATACATGATGAATGAACTTCTGATTAAACACTCGTGTGGACAATCTACGAGCAATGCTGGCATTACTGATAAGTGATAAGCATCAAACACTCACAAAATATTCTGATGATAAAAAATACATCAATAATAAGTACAAGATGTAAGATTGCAGGAAAATAATGTATGGTATCTTGATCTTAAAGTGTTTCAGATTATCTCTTAGGAATGTTTTTATGTGTTTATTCTATCTTTATTGGTTTTTATATTTAATTAGGATTAGGAGCCTAGAAACTATAAATATGGATCAGTGTTTAGTCTTGTAAACTATTAAACCACAATTACAAGTCAAAGTTTTTATTCTTCCTCTTCTCTCCTTCCTTATCTAAAACACTAAAACTCAATACCAGCATCAGCAATGAAATATATTCATTTTTTAGTGGAGCAAAATAGAGAAACAATTATATGAATGAACAACTCATAATCTACCTTCAGGTTATTATATATGAATCTCTTGGTATTTTGTAGATGATCCAGAAGACGACCAGGAGTAGCTACCACTATATTTATCCCTTTAGCAAGGCTTTCAGCTTCAGTTCTTCTAGCTGAACCTCCAATAACCAATCCAAGAGTTTGTGAATGACGATGATGCTTTAGAAGCTTCTGAGCAACCTCGTGTGTCTTAAAGAAATAGACAATCAGCAAATAATTATCAGCACATAGCAACTACGTTATTCATTGTTAACTAACACACTTCGATTTGTACCATTGATTTTTTACAATAATAACCGCGAATCCCAAGTAATCGGACTTTTTATAACAGAATTTAAACTTCAGAACCTTAATAAAGTAAAATCCTACAAACACAACAATAACCATTTGAATCGTTTCAATGGTGAAAAAACTTATTAATGGTTACAACCGTAAGTTTCTATCTACACATCAACTAATAGCATAAATGGTTCCAAATGAGCAGCCAATGTTAAACCAATAACTAAAATTATCATATCAATTGATCAATGTACCTTATACGAAGCAGCCCACTACTAATTGGCAAACACTATCGATCCTTTAACTCACATACCTAAAAAAAAAACATTTTATCAACAATTACAAAACTGAACTGAGTTCAACAAATTGAAACTAAATCCAAAACAAAATTTAATATAAGTAACATGTGTACAACAATAGTAGGAGGATGATTGTCGCCGAACTCGGTAACGAATTCAACAGACAGCTCAACGGAAACTAACCCAGAGATGAAGAACAAAATATTCAAATGTTTACATTTTAATAGTTTCTACATTTTAATATAACCATTTTAATAGTTTCATTGGTGGAAAAACTTATTAATGGTCAAAACCACAAAAAAAAAAAAAAAAATATCAAATTTACGCATAAATGGTTCCAAATGAACAACCAGTGTTGAATCAATGACTAAAATTATCATATCAATTTATCAATGTACCGTCTATGATGTGTTCCACTGCTAATTGCCAAACAACTTCCATAGTTGAACTCACATACCTAAAACAAATAACACAATTCATCAACACTGACAAAAATGAACAGAGTTCAACAAATTAAGAATACATCGAGAACAAAATTGAAAATAACTAAAAAAATGTGTAAAACAATATCCCGATCTCACTACCGGATTCAAGTTGGGCCTCAACCGAAAAAACCCACAAACAAGAACAAAAGATAAAGAAGAAGACAACTGACATCACCTTCTTCTCGGTGCTCAACGGTTCTGCGATTGAACCGTCGTTCGTTCACTCGACATCAACGAAGAACCATCTCGGATAATAACACTGCTGGCATCAGAAATAGGCACAAAGTGTTATCTGAGGATTATCTGCAGAAAGTTGCTTCTATTGGTGTCAGAAAGAAGCGTTCGTCTCATCAACATCATTCTTTTGGAACGAGTAGTGATAAAAAGGAACGATCCAACGATGTCTTGAAAGTGGTCAAAATAATACGTAGAGATAAGAACCATAACCTGTCAAAGGAAAATTTGCTGCATCAACAGAAAACGAATAATAGGTTGCGAATTGTTGTCCATGGAGGAGATGGATTGTTTGAAACATATAGGCTTTCGAAATCTCAATTTGATGGGGAGGATGTAACTTTCAACTCAAGAATTTCTGTAACGATTATCAAGAATATAGGCTTAAGAAGAATTGCTTTTTTTGAAACATATAGGCTTTCGAAGAATTGCTTTGCCTTTCCAAATTATCGAGGATTGCCGTGTTCATCTTGGTTGAAAGGAGTTTAAAAAATTCACGTTTTTAGGGATTCAGTTGTGTTCTCTTTTCTTTCAAAATCACTTTTATGTTTAAATATAAAAAAATTCCTTTTTATTTTATATTGTTCGTAACTTTTCCTTCTTTTTTTTAAACAAAAAAATTAAAAATCTTACTCTTTAATTTTGATTAGATATGTCATTAATAACTTTTTATTTTTTATTCAATCAACTACTACTTCAGTATGAAATTATAACACTTTTTGATAAAAACAAAAAAAAAAAAAAAAAAACCCTTTTCATATTTTCGACTAACAAAAATGCATCCAAGTTTTTACCCTTTTTTTTTGTGATAGTCCAAGTTTTTACCTTAAAAATATGGACCTACAAACCATTAATTTTATTTTTTTGATCAGTAAACATCTGATTTTTTGGAACTGAAGAACTTTAATTGCGGTCAAATATAATCTTTAATGATGGAATCAATTTTTTTATTAAAGAACTCAATTTTTAATATACTTGATATCATTGTATCATTTACTTTAAATATTTGCTAAAATAATGTTATTTTAAAAATATAAAATGTCCAACATTTTTTTTATATAACTAAATAATGATCTGATGCATCAACTAAAACAATTTAATCAAACCCGTGCAACGCACGGGTTGTATCCCTAGTTAGTTTTAATTTAAAGGTTAAATGTGAAATGGATGACACAACAAACAAGTAAGAGCATGACGAACAACAATTTCCTTAAAAAAAAAAAAAAAAGTTTGTATGAAAATCATTTTGTTTGTTTGAAAACTCTCAAATGTTTATATTATTATTTATTATTTTAGATATAGAAATATAGATATAGATGATCACATGAGATTAACTCAACTGATTGGAACGTTGTATAAAGGGGTGGCCCTGAACACGGGCCAAGGGGGCGGCAGCCCAAAGCACCATAATTTTAGATATATTCATAGAAAGAGTATTTAATTAACAACCTGTGAGAATTTAAATATTTGATAAGCTAAAACATTTTATTTTAGCAGGTGTCTTATTTTTTTGCGGGACCTTAATTTTTGTAAAAATAAAAACGTTTCATTCAAAGTGGATATAATTACGGGTACAAAGTCAAATCAAATGAGCCAAGAGCACATGGATAATAATGGAATTAATTGGAGAGAAAATTAGAAAAATTCCAAATTCCACATATCAACTAATTGGACAAAGTCAGAGGCCACTTTGTGAAGCCATCACTCACAACAAAACCCACTTCCTCTAAAACGTGTACCTCAATGTGCTCCCTCTTTTTCGTTAACAAACTCTCTTTTTCAACTTCACTTCTCTTTTTTAAGTCCAAAGTTACCATTTCTCATAACACATTTTTCACTTGTATCAAAAGTACACTCACTAGACCTCCCTATAGAAAATCCAAATATGACTGCCATCTTCAAAGCTTCCTCACACACATTTTTCCTTTGCTTGATTCTTTTTTCTGCTTCCCAATTTTTGCTCATCAATTGTACTGAATTTGAAGTCGGTGGCAAAACTGGTTGGGTCGTCCCTAACTCAAAGGACGGTGATGAAATGTACAACAAATGGGCTTCTCAAAACAGATTCAAAATTGATGACACTATTCGTAAGTACCACTTCTTACCAATTTAATTTTAAGATACATGTATGTATGTTATGTTTGAGTTGAGATCATCTTCATTTCTAAATGCATGATATATTTTATTTTTGAAGGGAAATGCATGATATATATGTCACCATTTTATTTTTCGATCCATTTTCTAAAAAATTGTGATAGCAATTCTCGACGATTTTTCATACTATCAAGACTTCTTTATGTGTATAGATTGCAAAACTTATGTTTTTAATCTTTGTCGTGGACCTTTTTGTAAATGTAATATATAACCTTTATTTTGAATTTTTGGTTAGATTTCAAGTACGAGAAAGATTCAGTGATGGTGGTTAGTGAAGAAGAATATGAGAATTGCAAATCGACTCGTCCACTCTTCTTCGGAAACAATGGCAACACAGTTTTCAAATTTGAACGACCAGGATTGTTCTACTTCATTAGTGGTGTTAGTGGTCATTGTACAAGAGGACAGAAAATGATCATCAAGGTTTTGGATGTTGAACCTGAACCAACAGCATCCTCACCACAATCTGCAAATGAGAATGCACCAATAGCACATTCTAAAGCTGCTCAAATAACTCCTATTACTATCACAGCGTTCACACTCTTTGCTTTGTCATTCCTTGGCATGATTTATGCTTGAAGCACTAATTCGTGATCTTTTAATTTAGGTTTAATTCAAGAGTGTGGTCTAATTCTAGAGCTTTTTATTTTCTTGTGTTTTTAGTTGTTTAGTTTATTTTGTTGCTTTGGTCATTATTGTCATCACGATGGTATTGTTTTCTTTTTAGTTAGTTTATATTGACTTTTTTATTTCCCCCAAAAAAAGAAGTTTGTATTAACTTTTCCTATGTTTAATTAACGTGATTTACATTCTTCCTTTATGTTTTGTCAAAAAAAAAATATATCTTCCTTTATGTGAATTTTTTATACAGTATGAAATTTTTTCATAATGAATGGATGATATAATGAAATTCCTCTCTCCCTAGAGGTCACTTGGTCGAGAGTATCTCTTGCGTTGAAAAACTCGTTCAAAATTCGACACTAAAAGATGATATTATGAAATATTGATTCTGATTTTAATTAAAGAAACCAATATTTTTTTAGGGAATGAAAGAAACCAATATGCAAGTGATGGTTTTTTTGAGTGTATTAAATCATATGAAACATATTTTTATATAATGCATAAAATATGCAAGGCTGGGGTTCGAACCCCGGCCACCACAAAAAAAAATTGTCATACAAAAAATATTTCTAAATTATATATTTAAATAAGGAACAAAACCTAAGAGTATTTTAAATAGATATATAAATTATAAATCCTAATGATATCTTATTTTAAATATAATCTAAAATATATCTAAATGTAAAATCTTCAAAAATATATTTAGGCATATTATTTTCAACACTTCTCTTGACTAAATAACTTGTGTGCATCCAATTTGATCTTCAAGTTGGAAATTCATCTTTCTTCTTGTTTTCCCTCCAATTTTTTTTTGCTAATCTCTTCAAAAAAATTGTTTTGATTTACCCCTAATAGGCCAAACAAAAATGAAAATTTCTTGAAAAAAAATAAAATAAAATTGATTTTTGTTTGACCTATTAGGGGTAAATCAAAATAATTTTTTTTTTACAGGGGGTAAATTAAAATTACAGGAGGGACAATCGAAAATGACCTATATTATAGGGGTAAAAAATCTACTTATGAGATGACAATGATTATTTGGTCACATTTAATATTCATATTAGCAAAAATATATTTAATAAACATTTCAACAAATTATTTCATTGATCTAAACTATATTATTTCGTTTTAAAGTTATTTTCAATTAACCAGTCTAATCAATCACTTTTCAACAAATCACTTGAGTTTACTTGACATGCAACTACATAAAAGTTTAACAAGAGCATTTAAAAAACTTAGACAAGTGTATACACAAAATGTTAACAAGACTCTTATTTATACACTCTTTTTGTAACATATTGTAAACACATTCAAAGAGATGAAAGGAGGTGAAAGAGAAGAAATGAGAGAAAGGAGGAGAAAAATGAATAAAGAAAAGAAAGAAATGAGACAAAGGGAAACCAACAATAGTTAAAGAAACTTCAGTGTCGATGAAGAAAAGGAGAGTTAATTTATTCTCACCCGTCTAAAGCGCTACACAGTGCGTTCAAAAGCGAAAAGTATTACACAATCTATCAAATAAGAGGACACTATAACGTTGAATCTGACGCAATCATTTTGTAGCTCGTTAAACACGTTTTTTTAAGCATGTTAAACATGTTAAATGCGTATCTTAAATTATGTTTCTATTAATTAATGTGATATTGCTTGTATGTTATTATTTTTCGGTTGTTGTTGCTTTGAATTTTGAAGATAGAATCTTTTAAAGGGGTAGAATGTAACATCCCAAAAACTTAGAATCCCAATTAGTATCCAATTATAAGTGATCCAATTCCAAAGTGTATTAAAACAAAAAAGACAGGTTGTATATAGAATTAATTAGAATTGGAGACTTGTGAGCATTTGTTGGTAATTAGATACAAGAGTATGAGGACAACTTAGTAACTTAGAATTGGAGACTTGTGAGCATTTTCCAGATTTTTTTCATTTATTTTTTATTTTACCAGATTTTTTAATCATTATTAATTTTTCCTTTTTTTAAATTTTTTTTAGTATTTTATTAATTTTTTTTCGTTTTTTTTTTTTTTATTTAAAAAAAATCACAAATGCCACATGGCGTTCATTTACACGCGTGGCATGAAAAAAAGTTGACACGTTACTGCCACGTAGGAGATTCTGCTGCCACATTGGGGTGAGGGGTCAATCCTGAAGAATTTTTATTTTTCAAGGGTGGAATCTAAAAAAAAAATACGGGGGCTAAAACCAAAAGTGCACTATATTACAGAGAAAAAAAACACTATTAACCCATTGTTTTATTAATGAAATTCATTTTGGTTTTAAAAAAAATGTGCCACAGAATCTCGGATTGTGATTGACTGCAGTCAGCAATTTACCGCATTCACACAGTCATGCATTCTCGGCCGTCCAATCATGACCGGATGGTCCTAATTTGAGAACAGAATTATAAATAAAAATTAAATACTTTTTTCCTGAACTGTTTGATCAAGATCAAACGGTTATTAATGTAATAAATGAGTGACTGTGTGAAAAAATTAAATGCAGTGAATCATAATTATAAAATCTCATGTTTTGGAATCTTCTCTATTGCTAGACATCTTCTCAGTCTTGAAATTAGTCGTGTTTTCTCTATAAGCTCAATTGTATAAGATACATACTTTCATAAAACATATGTTTACGTTTCATAAACCAAGACTAGAGATAATATCGAATGGTGATTGTTCTAATCAAACTGTGGGAGTTAGTTAGATGGACAAAGGTCCAAATAGTAATTTGCAATTGAACACATTTTTGTCCAAATAATTCAGAAGTTTTTATTAGAGAACCAAATTTGCAATAGTGTTTAAATTATATTAACTATAAATTTGAAAAGTGTGTAAACATATGCAACCAAAAGATATGACTCTAAACATAGATGTAATGTAAGGAGGGATAAGAACCTAAGATAGAAAATAGAAATCTTTCAACAATTTAAACTCTTTAGAGAATTGAACATCTCACAAATACACACACTACAACACAGTATCCTTGTTTCACTCATGAATCTGAACAACCTCAAATCCTCTTAAATTGAAACTTTTACAGCATAAAAAACAAGTTGTTTCTTTCCTATCAGTCATTAACCACTTCTTCTCAGCTTGAGTTTTTAACTTTAATTAATTTCTCCCACCAAACGAGCAAATTGTGTAACGAAACTACATAACCACTGAACCACTGATCCTTCCAGACTAGAGTGTGGGCGTTGAGCAACAGCTCATATTGTTCCTCAAGAGGAGGATGACAACTGCATCTTAACCAAATTGAAATAACAACAACAACAACTGAAAATAATGTGAAATCGATGAAGTAGATGAAGATGAAATTAGATGAAGTAAAATTGAGATCAAATTAAGAAAAAACTATTCAGAAATTCAAAATCAAACTGCATTTAAACCTGATTGAATAAAAGTTAATGATAGAACTTACAATAAAAAAATAATTACAAACTAAATCATAAGAATGGAGGGCTATTATTCAGGTACAAGGCAAGAGAATGTGGAAACATATGTCCAATTGTACAAAATTTTGATCTCTTGAATAATCATATGTTGACTAATTTGACTAAGTTACAAAACCTGGTTGTATAAAATTCTACCAAAACTTTTTGGTTATAATGGCCATGACATGCTTGCTTTTAATGCCTCACAAACTGCCGCTTATCATCAGCATTTCGCTTTCCATAAGGATTGTTAGGATTGAACCCATGTCTACTTCCATCAACTCTGCGAGTTTTCTTCCTTTGCTTGCTCATGTTTATGTTTAGACTCACATTTGGAGGGTTCGAAAAACAGAATGAAGCAGCAACAGCCTGCTCAAGGTATAAAAACGAACTGGTATCATGACATTGTATACATGTTTTAGAATCAAAATAATTTAAGCTCAACAAATATGATACTTTTCTCTGGCCAAGCTATCATGATCATGACTATACCATAGTACTTGATGCATTTTGGATTATAGCTTATTTGAAAGCAAAAAAAAACTATACAGCTTTCCCTGAGAAATTTTAGAAAATGAAATGATTATTTCTCCAGCCTACCCCTCAATACACAGGGGCGTCTATGACATCTTTCTCATTAAATTAAGACAATAATTCATTATTTTTCGTGTTTCTTCAACTAATATAAAAATCCTGAATTAAATGAATCTTCTGATCGCTCCTATTAAATTAAGACAATAATTCATTCTTTTCCGTGTTTCTTCAACTATTAAAATAAAACAAAGGAAAAAAAAAAACTACGAATGGTGATACCAATTTTTTGGGATGGGATTGTCTACCTTTGGTGACTTTGTCTCTCCCTCTCTCTTAACTTAACTTTCTCACTCGTCTAAATAATTTATTTTAACCATCAATCTATCTACAAAATACACTAAAGTCACCAAATAGTAAAGGTAGAGAATCCTTTCCCCAATTTTTTCAGATCTAACTCAATCAGAGCCCTTTCCAGTCTCTATCTAGATCTACGATTGATGAACTTATCTTAAAAAATGGTTTCGTAAATGATGTTATCTTTTAACTAGGAATTCAAACATAAAAAGCTTCCTTTAATCTATATGTTGCCACTCTGATTGATTGTGTTCAGTAATTTATTCTTACCAATCAACCATTCATTTTGCCCCTATCCTTGAAGCTTTTAATCAAAATGAAAAGAACATATAGAAGTTCCCAGTAACAGGTGATTTAAATTATCAAGCAGAGGAATAAGTGCTTAACTGCAGAAGATCTATTTAGACTATATATTTCATTAACATGCATATTCATGAAAATTGTAAAATATAAAAGGCTAAAATATGGTTTTAGTCCCTGCAAATACGTCTCGTTTTGGTTTTAGTCCCTGCAAAAAAAATTTGTTGTTTTTGGTCCCTGCAAATATGCCTTATTTTGGTTTTGGTCCCTGGCTCCACTTTTGTGATGATTTGCACACGTGGCACATGATGACTAAACCCATTTATTAGAGAAATAGTCCCTGCAAAATCTTTTGATTTTGAAAAAGGTCCCTGCAAAATATTTTGTTTTTGGAAATAGTCCCTGCAAGGACTATTTTCAAAAACAAAATATTTTGCAAGGACCAAAAACAACAAATTTTTTTTACAGGGACTAAAACCAAAACGAGGCATATTTGCAGGGACCAAAACCATATTTTAGCCAATATAAAATACTCTAAGAGCTGTACCTGCATATCAAGGCGTTGAACACTGAATATATCCTTTGAAGAATGTGAATTGTATGCTAATATGTATGATTTATAAGCTTCTTTAGCCATTTTATTCAAAAAATAATTTTCAGCAACCAAATTCTCCTACACAATGCAGAAGTTCCTTTGTAACATCAGCTGCAGTTGGTTACTATAATAAATAAAATTCTATTAAAACACAAGGAAGACAGAATATACCAGGTGAGACTGTATGTTTGCCACCTTCTTTTCATCATAAGCGTATTCTTTCACAGGGACCTTAGCTTCCTGAAATAAGCATAAAATATTAAGATTTGGGATGATTCAAGAATAATTTTTTTGCAAAAAAGGGACAGAGTCCTGGGCTTAGGGAAAATAGCAATCACTGCACATCCCATTCCCGTTTATCATGTACTCTAGGCATGAAACTCTCAAGGTTTCCTCAAATAATCCCACACCTCTGGTTTTAGGTGACATCAAATTATGCCTTCCCCATGTCCGACACACATTGGAAACCAACACCCATACAACACTTGTACTTCGTGTGTGTCATTGTCGATGCTTCACATTTTAGACAATAGTGGTGTGACAGGTGTCTATGTGTCCATGTCTCATAAGTCACAATACTTAGAGTTGATGTTCTGTAAGGTAAGGCTGGCCAGTCTTAACATTAAACCAACAACAGATTAAACTCTTTTCTGGACCCGGCCATGAGAGGTCTTCATAGCACTATGTTTCCCTTTTTACTTGGATACTTTCTCAGATGAAGTAAATGTATACATTATCAACTTAATAAATTTGGGTTCAGCGTCAGCTAGCTTACTATCCCTACTGTTAAGTGAGAGAAACTGACCTTCAGATAGCGAAGAAATTGCAATTCTTCAGGAATCAGGAAAAGTAAAGCATTGCCTTTTCCATCTTCCCCACGAGCTGTTCTACCGACCCTGTGGATATATTCCTGGTAGCATAATAAAATGTATTATAGTGTGAGTCAATATATGAAACTGCTAAGAAAAATGATTACTGCTCATCAGTAGAAGAACAGGTAGTACCTTTGGTTCATCAGGTGGATCGTACTGCAAAATCCAGTCCTACAACATAAAGAAGAGAGAAAAAGATAAAAACTTTTACCTTTAATGATTTTCAATCAACAGAATATATAGCTGCATCAGCACAATAGTTCATTTAAATTTTGTTTAATGTTAACTGTATACAAATCTAAATAAATACACACACATGGAGGACTAATCTACGCAAGAATCCAAACTTTGGAAATCCAGGTCGCCTTATTAGATCAAATCTTTCATTTGAACAACAGTACTGTTTACTTAATATATTTATGGAGTAGTTCACTGAAACTTTGCAGGCAGGAACAAGTTTGTATTCCCATATTCAGAGACTGGTAGCCATTTACCTTCCATCCCCTAGCTGCTAGGTATTTCTGGTGTAGACTCATGCTTTTGTGAGTAATGGATATGTCTTGAAAGTTGTGCACACTTTCTTAAATGTCATTGAGAGCGTGCACATTGTATTGTGAAATTTGGTTATGATTGAAAAATAAAGCTAAATGACAGAATTTTCAAGTATAGCTTTTGACATTGCATCTTTTTGCAGGAAAAGTTTATCTTCTTAGCCTCGCTTAACCACGCAGTTAGTGGTTAGAGGTTTTGTCATTAAATAAGCAGATAGAGCAACCTTTACTGAGTTAATGTGACTTTCATGTGTATTCTAATTTTTATATAGTTGTATGTGGGAAGATTTTCTATTCTTTGCTCCAATGTTTCTTTTTCTGGAGGTGTCGTAGGTTAGGTTACCCCAATATTGTATCCTTTGTTAATATTTACTCTCTTTCTCTTATACTTATTTTCTATAGGTAGTACTTAGATTAGATTATCTAACTTTATACTTAATACTAGGGGAGAAGACTTAATAAACCTAGTAGAAATCAGTCATATTTTACTATTTAAAAAATTTCATGTAGGTAGATATGAAAGATGTATATACCACAGAAGGTATGTCCAGTCCACGAGCAGCAACGTCAGTACAGAGCAAGATGCCCTTTTCTGCTTGGCAGAAGTCAACAAAAGTAGTTGTCCGGGTCTGCTGCTTTTGTTTTCCGTAAATACTTGAACAATGCAAATGAATGTGATTAAAAATGTCTGCATGGAATTTGACACTGTTGCATGAAGAGAAAAAGACCATCACTTTTTTCGATTTGTGCCTCTTCAAGAAGGAATAAAGAACCATAAATCGCTTGGCACAGGGAACAACAACATAACCCTGAAGCAACCCTTCATTTGTAACCTGCATTTATGCGTTTCTCTCAGGTAAGATAATAATGTTGATGAACAAAGTTCAAAGACTATAATAAATTCAAGTGGACACTTCACCTTCTTTCTCCCATCGTCTACATCAATATAGATAGGAGTCGTCTGAAATGACAGGCGAGCAAGATCTTCAACCTAGAATTTGAGGGATAATATGATTCAGAACCAAAACTGCAAGTATACCGCTCACTATCAAGTATCGAATTCTAATAGATTGAGCCAAAAATTACTGATGTATTTCAAGTACAGTGTGTATCAGAATTTCAAATTAAACAAAAAAACTTGTATTAAAATTCTTATAAATTGAGATTAGATTAAAATAAACTTTTGGCGAAAGAACTAGACAGAAGATGGAAAATGAAGAACAAACCTTCTTTGTTTGTGTAGCTGAAAATAAAGCTGTCTGTCTGTTCTGTTGAATGAGAAGTAGATCAATTAGCCAAGCCCACAGACATCAGTTAGAAACACACTAAATATTCACTTATAATAAGTGTAAATTATTGAAGCAAAATCAAACAGGAAATATAGCAGCACATCTCAGCCTAAAATTGTTGGCCATAATTTAAAAATATGATCTCCAAGACCATGTATTTTTAAGCCAACTGCAAGCAGCTGCTGACATTCGAAGGCAACAGACTTTTGGGTAGAATTTATAGCTGTACTTTTAATCTATGGTAAGAAATAGATAATATTTGTAAATTTTAAATTATTGAAGTCCTCTTTGCTAGGGTTTTCTGGTTCAGTCATCCAACCCTTGTAAGGAAAATGGGCTGGACAAAGCAACTTGAAACTGCCACTATAATTTCACAGGCTCATGCATGACAGAAAGGGAAAGGAGAAGGGGGGGCAACATTATAGATACCTTTGGGAGGAGCTTGATAATCTGCTTCAATTCATCCTCAAAGTTTGCTTCCAATATCCTGTCAGCTTCATCGATAATGAGGCACTGCCAAAGAATTCAGGAATTTAAGAGTAAGAGCATAGCCTGAATCTACAGTAATATGCATCCATGCTATTTTCAAGAGCCAGTGAAGGACAAATGAAGAATGTTACAATACAACGCATGTGAACATAAAATAAAATCAGCAAGTATACATGATGAATGAACTTCTGATTAAACACTCGTGTGGACAATCTACGAGCAATGCTGGCATTACTGATAAGTGATAAGCATCAAACACTCACAAAATATTCTGATGATAAAAAATACATCAATAATAAGTACAAGATGTAAGATTGCAGGAAAATAATGTATGGTATCTTGATCTTAAAGTGTTTCAGATTATCTCTTAGGAATGTTTTTATGTGTTTATTCTATCTTTATTGGTTTTTATATTTAATTAGGATTAGGAGCCTAGAAACTATAAATATGGATCAGTGTTTAGTCTTGTAAACTATTAAACCACAATTACAAGTCAAAGTTTTTATTCTTCCTCTTCTCTCCTTCCTTATCTAAAACACTAAAACTCAATACCAGCATCAGCAATGAAATATATTCATTTTTTAGTGGAGCAAAATAGAGAAACAATTATATGAATGAACAACTCATAATCTACCTTCAGGTTATTATATATGAATCTCTTGGTATTTTGTAGATGATCCAGAAGACGACCAGGAGTAGCTACCACTATATTTATCCCTTTAGCAAGGCTTTCAGCTTCAGTTCTTCTAGCTGAACCTCCAATAACCAATCCAAGAGTTTGTGAATGACGATGATGCTTTAGAAGCTTCTGAGCAACCTCGTGTGTCTTAAAGAAATAGACAATCAGCAAATAAGGAGAATTAGATGATAAAATTCGTATACTTCAAACATGATAAAACACCCAAGAGAATAGAAAGAATAACGAAATCTGAGGAACATCAAGCAAAGAAAAGAAAGAAAGAAAAAAAACAGTTTGGATAAACTGCAAAACAAGCAATTTTGAAAATAGAAAATAATATCTTGCAATAATGAGTTTTTCAAAAAACAGTTTCCCGTATAAGTTGAGATTATCTTCCAAATCCCAATATTTTCAGAAACCCTGAGTCAGTTTGATTAAACTTCACAACAAGACTGGTGAAAATTTAAATATTATAAGAATCTTGTAAAAACTATTGAGGCTTTTAATTAATAGTTTCTCATGTAAGTCAAAATGATCTTCTGTATCTCTATTATTTTTCAAAAGCACTTTATTAAACTTCTTCATATATACTTACAAACTGTAAACTTCTCCGTACGGAATTTCCATATGAGAAAGAACAGTAAAGTAAAGTTATTTTAACTGAGAATCTTCCAACCTATAAACTGGTCCAAATTGTATATCTAAAACTTAACTTGTCCATGCACACCCACAAGCTTGTCAAGACCAAAAACATATTTTAATTGAGAAGCTCTCAGAAATCATAAGCTAGAAACTGATCCAAATTGCACCATAATTCCAACAGCAAAGTTTATGATAAGTATAGCGCACGAAATATAATACCTGAATGGCAAGCTCTCTAGTAGGGCATATGATAACAACACCGGTTCCACTTCGCTGATTAAACTTAAGCTTGTGCAAAAGCTCCACAGCAGGAATTAAAAAGGCAAGAGTTTTTCCAGAACCAGTCCTTGCAGCACCAAGAACATCTTTTCCACTCAAAAGTGGTGGAATCGCTCTTGCTTGAATCTACATCAAGAACAAACTGGTCAATTCTATCTCTAACATACCACACCCTATAAGCCATAATCCACTCTACTTAAGAACTCTTTGAATTGACTAGTTTGAGTTTATCTACTAGCATAGGCACTTATGAAAACAACTTATGATATACTCATAAGTTGTTTTCAGCTTATTTCTATAAGCTCTCAATCATAGCTTATGAAAACAGTTTATAGCAAGTATAAAAATGGCTTGACTTTATTTCATCTAAAATTATAAAAATACTAAAATAGCTTTTACAATTTACATGACAAGTGATTATGCTATAAGGACTTCAATTAAGCTCTATATCAAAACAAGGTCTAATTTTTCTTCAAACACAATTAATTTAGAGTAAAAAAAATTGCTTAATACATTATCATTAGAAAAGGGTTATCTTACAAGAAATTAAGAGAAAAACGTTGATTTACTTTACCTGAGTTAAGTGTTGAAATCCCATATCCACAATAGCTTTAGAAGTATTTTCAGATAATTCAAGAGAAGAAAATGATTCAGAACTCATAATTCCAGAACCTTTGTTATTCTTCACTTTTTTCTCTTCCAATTCATCTTCTACTTCAACAACATCTTCTTCCTCTTTATTCTTCTTCTTCTTTTTTGAGGACTCTTCGTTGCTATGAGTATCATTCACAATCTCTTCGGCGTGTTCCTCTTCTTCAACGATATCACGGGTTCGCTTCTTATCGTGCTTCTTCTTCTTCTTGTTTTTGTTTTTGTTATTGTTATTGGTTTCGTTCATTGGTGAAGAAGCTTGGAGATTGATTTCAGGGTCTGCCATGAATTAATTGATACGATTTTGCTGAAACTTTGAGACTTTGTTCTTCGTTGTTTCAACTCTTTTTGCTTTGTCGTTAAACCCTAACTACGAAATGTTTCGTATGTGTGCGTGCACGTGCGTTGTAGAAGGACGAATTTGGGCCTGTTATTTTAATCAACGCCATTATTAGCAGGTTGTTATTATTTCAACCCCCGATTTACTTTTTCGTACAAAACTGAAAAATCTCTTTCCTAACTTAACTTTGAAATGAAGAATTATTTTGAGCTTCGGATAGACTTTGATACCATGTTAAACTCGTACTCCCTCCGATCTCAAATGTAGTGGAAAAAAAAAAAAGCACACCAATTAAAAAAATGAATTGATTACATTGAAGTCATGTTAAAAAATGTACAACTTTCCAATTTTGCCCTTGTCATGTTTTAGTAATAATTAATGAAAGTGACTTTTGAACTCATGGAGATAGGGTAAAATTGGAATAGTAGCATTTATTAGGTTGCTTTTACTATACTTTTTCTTACATTTGAGACCACAATTTTTTTTGTTTTTTCCCTACATTTGAGACCGGAGGGAGTATATTAAATTTAATCATTTCTGAAGAATTGGCTTGTAATGAGAGGGTGTCACGATCTGTAAATGGCTTATCATGTGAGACTAGATTTTTTTTTTCCTTTGGATAACTGTTATGGTAATTTATTAGTATGGAAAATATGACAAACGTTTTTATGAAATGAGGTGGTAACATGTAGTTGACTCGTTATCACTCAATTATCTACGATTTCCAGCAGTTTTTTTTTTTTTTTGCATCGGTTTCCGACCCATCAAAAGTGGACGACTAATCTGGCTCATGCGTAGAGGCATGCGCACTAGCCAAATGTTGTTCCCCTGGTGATAACCCGGTATTTCCCGGATACTACTCAGCAGGTTTTGAATTACACGCATTTTCTTCCATGGAGAATATGACATTATTGACTCTTTAGTGATGAGATTTGTTTGCACATAATAGCATTGATCTATTAATATTAGAAAGTTGTTAAAGAGTGTCTTTAAACAAAGAAACAATTATAAGTTGAAAAAATATTTAGTTGATTAATAATTTAGAACTAAATGGTGAGAGAGTAATGATTTAAGAACTAAGTTAACTGTTTATTTTTTATAATAAAAAAAAAAAAAGAAAATAGTCCATAATATCTAGTTCATCTCATTACTTGGGTCACAATCTTCATCATGACGACTGTGCTTCATTGTATTACTACCATTTTCCTACCCACAATGCACAGTAACCAAAATACAATTAAATATGGAAAAGGACACAAATAAATTAAATAAGAAAAGGATAGATAACTGGACAATTTTATTTCACAAATACATCACCAACAGGCAACAACATTGTTGACCCCATTACAATGTTTTCTCGTAAACCGAAAGGAAAAAAATGAAAATGATACTATCAACTGCAAAGCAATGCTGACTGCTGAGTAGTATTAAGTAATGAATGCCTACCACCATAGAGATAGTTAATCGATGGATGTTCACATAATTCATTCAATTCAATTCAACCCAAAAAAAAGTTCATTTCACTCATTGTTAAGTTTAGTGGATCAACCCCTCTCATTAAAAATAATCGTTGGATCAACAACATTTAGCATGTCCCACTAGCTTAGCTTACCCAATCAAAAGAAGAATGTTCATGGGAAAAACATTATAGGACTAATAATTGCACTATTATCTGCATAATTATTTTAGGGGGCATGAAATGATTATTATCGGTATACCTTGCTTTGAAGATTCGTTGATAACATTCAATTGTTAACTCAATCTTAAGAGATATAAAGAGGGTTGGTGGTTGGAGTGGGGGATTTAAGAAGGTCGAAAATTCAATCTCACTTCTTTTTCTAATATATTAACAATCGTTAATAATACTAACATTAGTTGTTTTAAGAAATATTTTATAGCACTCTCTCATACTTATTTATCAGTAAAGAAGAATCATAAAAGTTATCAATTTCAATTATATTAAATATTAGGGAAAATGTTAACAAGGTTTCAAGGAATTGCTTAAGACATTTTTTTTGTTGGTAGATAGAAGAGTTGGCAAATTCATCATAAATTCACACACATAAAGTGGAGGTATCGGGGTTCGAATCTCGATCATGACGTCTGATCTAATAATTTTGACATTTTTATCAGTTGAACTAGGACTGATGGGACATTGCTTAAGACATTTAATAGGTCATTTTTGTTTTTAGAAAATAATGTATTTATTACTTTGATAAGTTTTAACTTGGTGTATTTTTAGTTTTTGTGTAACGTGCATAGATAAATTAATTTTCCATCAAGTTTATTTTTTCCATTGAATTAATAAATCACATATGGTAAAAATAAGCAATTAAGAACTATGACACTGCCTTTTTTTTTTGGTCAAAGTAGCCTACTGGATAGAATTCACATTTTTTAGAGGGAATAAGTGAAGTGTTCGGGGTTCGAACCCTAACCCCACATATAAGAATGCATGTCTCAGTCAACTGAGCCATCCTCACGAAGATTAACACGATATTATCAATTGACCCACAAACACGCATGTAGTTAGATATTTTAGTTACTTTACTATATAGCTATTATGGGCTCATTTTATATATATATATATATATATATATATATATATATATATATGGGGTTTGCTAGGATACACCCACTAGTTTTTATTAAAGTGTGTTTTAGCAAAGATATAACTAAAAAATTGTTAAATACACCTTAAGGTGAATGTTGCTAAAACACACCTCCTAAAATATAAGTGGGTGTATGTTAGCAACTCCAATAGGCATTTGCTAGGATACACCCACTTATTTTTTAGAATGTGTGTTTTAGCAAGTTATAACTAAAAAGTAGTTGAATACACCTTAAGGTGGAGCTTGCTAAAACACTCCCACATAAAAACTAGTGGGTGTGTTCTAGCAAATCCATATATATATATATATATATATATATATATATATATATATATTATTGTAGGGCCTTCAATTTAATCTTGACGACAATCGTTTTATTTTTTTTAGGGAATATTGACGACAATGGTTATATGTTAATAAACACATTTTAAAGTAGACACGCGACCTTGAACTTTCGTGTAAACTAGTTAAAACCGTGCTTCGCACGGGTTGAATAACGTATTTTTTTTTTTTTAATTTAGCTCCGAACGAGAAATCTTATAAATTACGGAAAATTGTTGTCATTTATAAATGTGAAAATCAAGGCTGCGTAAACCAAAATTTTGCAACACAGAGCCTAAAGCACTACATAAAAAATAACATAACAACTATTGTAATATCATATTCCTTAAAGTTAATCCGAACACAAAATTTTGCCCTAGATTTAACCTAACTTCTTTGCTTAATTTTACTGTATTAACCCTATTTAATTTAATCAAAATGTTAACGTTAATTATTAGGGAAATCAAAATAAACAAATCACACATAATTTTTCTCCTTAATTTTACTAAACAAATTATATTAACTCTAGATTTAATTTATGGAAAATGTCATATCTTATTTATAAACGTTAACCCGTGACACAATATAACCCTAGATTTAACCTAAATTTTTCGTGTGACTTTACTATATTAACCTTATATTTAATTTATGCAAAATGTCATCTCTTATTTTTAAATGTTAACCCGTGACGCAATATTAACCCTATAATTAACCTAATTTTTTCGTGTGACTTTACTATATTAACCCTAGATTTAATTTATGCAAAATGTCATATCTTATTTTTAAATGTTAATCCGTGACGCAATATTAACCCTAGATTTAACCTATTTTTTCGCGTGACTTTACTATATTAACTCTAGATTTAATTTATGCAAAATTTCATCTCTAATTTTAACCTAATTTTTCCCTCCACACTTTTGCATTTAATGTTTTTTTTTTTTTTTTTTGGTCAAGTAGCCTAATGGCTATAGCTCACACAATTTAATTGTGGAGAAGTGGAGTGTCCGGGGTTCGAACCCCGGCTCCTGCATATAATATGCAATATCCCTACCAACTGAGCTAAGCTCACGGGGATTGCATTTAATGTTTATCTAAAGTAAAATAAAATGATGTTCCCAATTATATGCTGTTTTTTTGGAAAGGAATAACCGTTAACCCGTCTCGCTATACTTAACATAATCTATTACTTATAAATGTTAACCTGTCTTGCTATACTTAACCTATTTTATTTCTTAAAGTTAACCCGAACGCAAAATTTTGCCCTAGATTTAACCTAACTTCTTTGCTTAATTTTACTGTATTAACCCTATTTAATTAACCCTGTTTAATTTAATCAAAATGTTAATGTTAATTGTTAGGGAAATCAAAATAAAAAAATCGCTCCTAATTTTTCTCTTTAATTTTACTAAACAAATTATATTAACCCTATATTTAATTTATGCAAAATGGCATCTCTTATTTCCAAATGTTAAACCATGACGCAATATTAACCCTAGATTTAACCTAATTTTTTCGTGTGACTTTACTATATTAACCCTAGATTTAATTTATGCAAAATGTCATATCTTATTTCTAAATGTTAATATGTGACGCAATATTAACCCTACATTTAACATATTTTTTCGCGTGACTTTACTATATTAACCCTAGATTTAATTTATACAAAATGTCAGCTCTAATTTTAACCTAATTTTTCCCTCCATACTTTTACATTTAATGTTTATCTAAGGTCAAATAATAACCTTAAATAATCACGACATAAAAAAAAATTCTTCGAAAGAAAAGATGTTAAAACAACGGAACATTGTGATTCATTATAAAATATGTATGGGCTGATTTAGAGATAATATAATCAGTTTATGAGATTAGGAATTGACATAATGTTTAGGATGAAAATAATTGAAACAAAAAAGGAACCAATGATGTGTGAATTATGATTACATATTATCCAAAAATAATATTAAAAAATAAAATAAAAGGTTCCCAACGTGAATTGAAGAGAGATATTTGTGAAATAAATTGTTGAGAAATAGTTTTTTGAAGTAGCATTCAACAACTTTTGGCCAAAGCTCATTCCATTCAATTTTTTGAAGTAGCATTCAACAATTTGATATTGTATTTGGCCTAACTTCTCCTAAAAATGTAGAGAAGTTTGTCAAACGATACCTTAATCTCCCACAACAGCAATGTAGAAGCAACTGAATTTGGGGGAAAAAATTTAAAAATAGTTAAAAATATAAAAATTGGAAAATAATTAAAAGTTATTAAAAATTAGAAAATAATTAAAAAATTGGTTAGGGGCAAAAATGGAAATTCATAGGCCAACCTTTTAAAAAAAAACTCAACCAATTTGTAATTTACCAAATTGCCCCTCATTGGGGCAAAATGGTAAAATCAATGGACATTAACTTTTATATTAGTATTAGTATTAGTATATAGAAGATTTAGTCTTTAGATAAATCAACGAGTATATAATTTAGAGTGAGTTTAAAATCTTTAATGTAATTTTCATTTTCTTAGTTTTGTCAAAATTTTGATACAAGTGTTTATACCTTTTTTTTAAGAAAATAAGCGTTCATACCTTTGTTATTTTAATATTTGTTGTCTAACATTTTGGCCTTTGTTGAAGTTATAAGGTCAGAAATCAGAAATATGGATTGATAATCTGGTTGTCACGTGTTGATTATGACATGGATCGTGACGTGGTAGTAACATGGCTTTGAATCTTGATAGAGCAACTATGTAACTGTGACATATGTTGTTATTTTGCTCCCTATAAAAACATAGGTATTTTTAGTTTAGATTATTTTAGGATAATTTACACTTTTGAAAAATGGAAAAGTTATTTTGTGAAAAATTATTGGAATATTTGTTGGTGAGTATTCCCTATTACATTGATGAGAATTAAATTCATCATTTAAGAGAAACAGATGATTCTCGTGCGTTGAGATATTGTGGAAATACATGTAGGACCACTGAAATAATATGTAACCGTTTCAAAGCTCAGATTTGACCGTTGCATCCAAAGTCCAAACACTCCACACTCAGTGTAAGTGTATCATCATTCAAATCTTACCCCTCTTTCTTTCTTCTTCTAAGGCCATGTTTGGTTAACAATAATCGATTCTAAAAAAAAATGCCTGTTTCAACTCGATCTAAAATCACTTCTGAAAACGACTTAAATCCACACCATGGACTCAAAGAAAAACTCAAAACCCTCACTCTCTTATACGAACAACAGAAACAACAATCTCTCACCGCCATGCGTGATAGAAACTCCTCAATCCCTACCACAACAACCGTTACTAAAACCTTCGTCTTACCTCAACCACCTAACCAAGATTCCAAAGAAAATCATAATCTCACCGTTGGATCTGATCGCATTGTTGCCTTTTCCTATCCAAAAAAAGTTACATCAACGAAAAATGCAGTTCCAGTGGTTGCTCGGAGACTGTCAATGCCGGCGAAGGTGAAAGAGGAAGAGATAGGGAAATGTGGGAGCAGGATAATGGTGTTTGTGAGGGTTAGACCGATGAATAAGAAGGAGAAGGAATTGAATTCACGGTGTTGTGTGAGAATTGTGAATCAACGTGATGTTTATTTAACGGAGTTTGCTAATGAAAATGATTATCTTAGACTGAACAGGGTTAAGGGTAGACATTTTACTTTTGATGGTTCATTTACTGATTCAGCTTCTCAGCTACAAGTTTATGCTACTACGTTAGTTTCTCTCATTCTCTCATTTTATTTCTAAATTTGGAGTTTAATTCATAATTTACTTTCTATAATTGTAGCTATTTGCATTAGTTGTTTTGGATCAATCATTTTAATTTTAAGATAGAATTTCGTTAATTTAGTTTTATTGTTTTTAATTGCTTGCAGTTTCTATTTATGATGATGTGTCCTTAAAATTGAGGATAATAGTATCGTTATTGTTGATCATATAGTTTATAGTTTCTATTTATGATGCTGTTCACTATGAACCGTTGATAGAGACACAGACATGGACACGTCGACACTAGTGATAGTTTGAAAACGTGAATTGTTTGAATGTAATCACTTTTGTCCATGTATGTATCTGTGTCAGACACAAACATGTGTTGGCCACGTCCGGACACACCTTCAATCCGAAATGCCGGTGCTCCATAGGCTGATCATATACTTTCTATTTATGATGCTGATCATATAGTTGATTAGGGTACCTATATGTTGGATATGTATTCATAGTTGATGATGCTGTGTCTTTAGAGGTGTGTTGTATATAGGTTTAATTTCAGCTTTTTTTCAGAACCTCGGACCTTGTGGAAGCGGTTTTGCAGGGGAGGAATGGGTCGGTTTTCTGTTATGGTGCAACGGGAGCTGGAAAAACCTATACAATGCTTGGTACTGTGGAGAATCCAGGGGTGATGGTTTTGGCTATTAAGGATCTTTTTGGTAAAATCAGGCAGAGAAGCTGTGATGGAAGCCATGTGGTTCATCTTTCGTATCTTGAGGTTTACAATGAAACTGTCAGAGATTTGCTGTGCCCTGGAAGACCTTTAGTCCTTAGAGAAGATAAACAGGTTCACTTTCTTTCATTATTAAAATGAAAGTTTAACATTTCGCAGATTTTTGCTTTTAAGAAATGGTATTTACAAGTATTCGATAAATGCATCTGAAGATCATGTAAATCTTTACGTAATTTAATAAGTAATATATGACAAATTTGCATTATATTTTAAGTTGTAATTTGGAATGATAAGTTTAATGAATAGCTTGGTTTTGTTATAGGGGATTGTGGCGGCGGGTCTTACGCAATATAGAGCTTCGTCTGCAGATGAGGTAATTAATATTCTGATCGTTTTTAGAAGAGTATAACTTTAGAGGGGTGTTTCTAATCTGAACCTTGATTTAGCATGTTTTTCTTTTCTTTTCTCTGGTTGCTTCAGGTGATGACATTGCTTCAACAAGGAAATCGGAACCGAACCACAGAACCAACTCGTGTAAATGAAACATCTTCGCGTTCCCATGCAATCTTGCAGGTGAATCATTTAGGATTTTGAGGGGAAAAAAGATCCATTTAATGTTGTGATTGTGAGTTGTTGCAGAATTGTGTTAACTAACCAAATGCACATTGTTTTGTTACATCTAGGTTGTGGTTGAATACCGAGTTAGAGATGCTACAACAATGAGCATTGTTAACCGAGTGGGCAAACTCTCATTAATTGATCTTGCAGGGTCTGAGAGAGCTCTTGCCACAGATCAAAGAACACTTAGATCTCTTGAGGGTGCCAATATAAACCGGTCTCTTCTTGCACTCAGCAGCTGCATCAATGCTCTTGTAGAAGGAAAGAAACACATACCGTATCGAAATTCAAAACTCACTCAACTTCTGAAGGATTCACTTGGAGGAATTTGCAATACTGTCATGATTGCAAACATAAGCCCAAGTAGCCTCTCATTTGGTGAAACCCAGAACACCGTTCACTGGGCTGATAGAGCCAAAGAGATACGTTTGAAGGTTGAATCCCCGTACCATGTCAAGCTAATATTTATTTTGTCAAGGGCCTTAAGGCATAAGCTTGACATGCTTTTATGATGAAGTTGAATTATTTAATTTGTTCTTTGTCTGGGTACAGGTAAGTGACACCAATGAGGATCAATTGCCTATGCCCGAGACAGAAACTGACCAGACCAAGCTAGTACTTGAGCTGCAAAAGGAGAACCGTGAATTAAGAACGCAACTAGCACAACAACAACAAAAGCTCTTGACTCTAGAAGCACAGTCCTTAGCTTCACAATCCTCTTCAACTCCGAAACCTTCTGCTGCAACTCTTTCCACTCCAATTTCTTCCCAACCTAGTGAAAAACGAAGGACTAGACCCTCTTTCTTGGCTGGAACTTGTTTCACTCCAGAAATCAAGAAGAAAGGAGCTGAGGCAACTGTGAGGACACTACAACAGACGGTGAAAGCACTGGAGGCTGAGATAGAGAGAATGAAGAAAGATCATAGCTTACAACTAAAGCAAAAAGATGATCTCATTCGTGAGGTTTCTCAAAAGTGTGGAAAACAGGCATTAACAAACGGTGAAGTTGGAAAGAAAGTGGCAACCAGGGCTGCTAGCGTACAGGAAAAGGAGCCAAACAATGGTGAATTGAAGAGCCACCGGCTTCGATCACCAGCTCCAACTGCAAAGAAACGAAGCTTTTGGGACATAACCACCAATCATAGTCCATCAGTTACTACGTTAAATGGGAGAAAAACCAGAAGTCATGTACTTTCAGAACCTACAGCTACAGCACCTCCTCCATCCATGCTTCTTCAGGTAAATTGATATTTAATTCCTTCCTCATTCCTTACTTACCAAGCAAGTAACCGAAACATCTAGTTGACCATATTTTTCATTTTCATTGTTCAGCCTGGTTTTGCTCGGCAACAAGCCAATAGTTAAGAGTGTTTTATGAAGGAGTGGAAGAGGAAGTTGCCAGATTACAGGGAAGCTCTGTGTATAAAAGCTCCTCCTTTGTGGCCATCTTTTATGCAACTGCTCAAAGGATAATAGTGCAGTCATCTGCAAACCCGAGTGTCCTTTGCATGCTTCTTCATTCACCACCACTTTCATATCGGGTCAAGATCCTCCTCTCCTTTTCTCAAAAGAAATGGAGGGCTCCATTTATCTGAGAGGTAGACACAGATGAGATTGGTGTAAAACTCCAAAAAAAAAAAAAAATTCATTGTAGATGTACATTCATTGATTTTTATGACATAGGTAGATTTATTATTACAGAAAACCAGATGCCATGAGTTGGTAAATTCACGATTGCCTTGATATATAAATTATCATGCACTTACATTATAAATTTATAATAACAAATTACAGCTCTCTAATGCTCTCCAAAAATGAACTTGGAATTGGCTTGATATATATTATCATGCACTTTTTAGTTGGAAAATTCTTGCTCAACTATATCATTTTTAATGTTTATCATAAAATATAGTGGTCATTTTATTTGAATCAAATGTAAATGCAGCCAAAGTTTTATGTCCATATTATTGAACCGTGAATAAATTTTCACTGTTTCAAACACTAATTTAATTTAATTATTTAATTTTAAATAAAGAAACTGTTGTCAAGCGATAGACCTATCAACTTACTCTCAATGTTTTGCAGTCTCTTGATTGTGATTGTGTAATCAAACTTAAAACTACAAGTGACTGTTGTAACCTACATCCATGATGGAGAGTTGGAGAGTTAAACATCTAATCATCTTTGAAAATAAAGTAAAAGAAAACAGAAGTTGATAGAATCACATATTACATTTGTGGCAGATATTATACATCTTGCAAGCAATCAGTTACGAAAAGACAATATAATGGATAAGTTGTCATGTCGTTCACAACCCAAGAATGCCATCAATTTCATCTATCAAATACTAGATTTATTATGATCAATGTATTCTGTCTGCATACCCTTAACTCACGGAGTCCTCACATCGGTGACTATTGGGCAAGATGGACATTATTAAGCTTGGTGTTTAGAATTTTCAAACAAATATTAAGATCAAAATCTGCATATATTGTAAACTGTCCTGCCTAAATCCAACATTCACCATGCTGTGTAAACGCAAATATATTCCAACACTAATAGTTGGGTAAACATTTTCCAAACTCTCTTATATACTTTTTACTATTATTTTGGCTTGTGTTTTATACAAAAAATATATATCTCTATATATTATAGGAACGGATTATTTCTGAGAGTGTAAAGGAAATAAAAGAATAGACTTTCAATTTGATCATTAATCTATCGGTCTCTCAACCATTTGGTTCATGAACTATCGAAATATAATAAATAGTCATGGACTGTTAAAAATCAATCAAATCATATCAACCACTTTCAAAATAGGAGAGAGTGTGAAAGTCTAAGGACTAAATTGATGGATTGAGAATAACTCACATTCTTATAGTTTAGGAATCAAATTTGTATAACAATGATAATTTAAGTGTGAAATTGGTGGTTTATTTCGAACCAAAATGAAAGAAGAACTCTCAGTTATGCACTTTACATGATTTGAATCTTTTATCATTTTCTTAAGTGACAAGAATTTTCACCATTCAGCCTAAAATTATTTTATTTGGTAATACTTGATTTTGTAAATTTGATTTGGTTACGAGTATATTTGAAGTAAAATGACCTATGTTTGAATTTCATCCACTCAAACCAAAAGTTATATGGAGTTGCTTTACTTCTATCAAAACCACCTTTCAACCCCTAAACTTTGTTTGAAAAAATAATGTAACTGTGCTTGTAAACATTTTCAAAAATCACAAAAGAACATTTTGAGTCTTGAAGATGTGATTTGGGTCCAAACATATTGTTAGTCACTCAAGTTCAAACTGGTTAGGAGAGAAGTCCACCCTGCCCTACCAAACATAAACATACAAAAACTAACTCCTTGAACAGCATAAACCTGAGATGACAGGGAGCCTCACACTCACATCAGGGGCATATCACACATAAATAAAATAATTATCCATTAAGCTTATATTGGTTGAAATGAGAATGAAGGACCACACAATCCAATTATTAAAAATGCAAAAGATGTAACCAGTTGACCTGTGGAGATGTACCTTAGACAACCTTAATGCACTCTTTTAAATTCTATATTTATGTATCTTTTCTTATTGGTGGTGGGTTAATGGAGTTCTTGGTGCATTTTTAAGAACAATAGTGATATAAACCAGTGACCCAACTTTATGTGAAGCAATTAGCTTTTACTCATTTTGGAAGAATGATGACTATATGATTTTATTTTATTTAAAAAAAAAATAAGAAATCTTTGGTTTGGTGAAAGATATATGCTCACAACTAATAGTCCTAGCTGTAAGCAATATATCCTCATCTTTTCTTTCTCTAGTAATTACCTAATTTAGAATTTGTTTTAAAATCCCAACAAAGCTCAACATAAATCATGGAATACAAATATCACAAAATATATACATTATTACAAAATACAAATGTGTTGTCATCGGCTACAAAATAAATTAGTTCCTAGGATTTTCAACAAAAAAAATTAAGCCATATATGATTAAACTATTTAGCACCTAATCTCAACACGTTAAAATCTTTTGTGTGTCTTCTCATCCTATCACTGTTTGTCTTCCTCTTTGTGTCGTCATCGTCACCATAGCTCTATTAATTTGGTTTGGTGAAGTATGAAATCATATTGTTCTTATCTTTGATTCTAGGTTTTTTGTCATACCTCGTTGTTTCTTGCAATTGTTTTTACTTTTGGTATTGTAATCGTTTTGTTCTTTTCATTGTAATTCGGGTTTTGCTTTTTTCTGGCATTGAATTGAGGCTTATTTAGGTAGTTTAACATTGCTATGAAAGAAAATAGTTTTAAAGGTATATTTGCATCGATTTTTTTTGTTTGGACGTCCAAATGCCAATTTACATCTAGAGAGCGGTAAATATAGAAGATGTAAGAGAGGGAAGTGATGATTGTAATAGCTAGATGATGGAGAGCATGGAGAAAAGAGAATTGTTGTTGATACATTGCATAAGGCTGAGACACACGAGTAAAATGGTGTTGATCGATTTGTTGGATGTCTAAATATATCACAACTGATTTGAATAATTCTCTTTTGTTTTCTTTATGTCTTTTCTTCCATCTACAATCTACACTATAAACAAATGAAAACCCTTCTATTCTCAAATACTTGCATCAAACAAAGATTGTGATCAACCAATTGCACACTACTAAAGCACTTGGATGCTTAAACCTCCTTTTATGTTTACAATTAGTGATTCAATTGCACACTTCAACAATTGACACATGCTACATTCAAAAGATGTTACATTGATGCAAAACAGAATTCATATACCTCAAAATCAAGTTCCCTAATCTTGCAGCATCATGTAGCAAGCAAACACAACAGTACAATATCATGAAATAGCAACAATCCTACCATCCAAGAAAAAAGGGAATATAATATGTACATTGTACATGATAGAATCATACTTCATGTAGTTTTTGTAACCTATAATGGCCAAACCCATCAAATTTAAGTCCTTTGATGGTGACTACGCTTAGTGAATCTTTAATTATTAATCATCACTAGGTATATAACCCGTGCGTTGCACGGGTTTGATCAAAATACTGCTTGCAATTTGCCCAAGAACCATACCCAAACAATATTTTTAATTGGATCCACCAATTTTCCTACATTATCCATCCTACCTTAAAATATAATATTGTTTCTAATATTTTAAATGCACCATATTGTTGCCAATCAAACCAATTGCTTAAATTTCTTTATATGACTTTTATAACAAAGCTCTAAAATGTTCTCTCGTATTGTTATGTATAGAACCTAAAAACAAAATTAAAAGAAAAACAACGTCAATCTTGTTAAAAATAATAGAGTAAATTACACTCCCCTCCCTTCAAAGATGCTTGAATTACACTCCCTTCCCCTCTTAAGTTAAAATATACACTTTACTCCCTCAATATTTTTTTTATGTTAAAATTTATACTCTCCTCTCTTATAAGATGCTTGAATTACAAACTTTTCCCTTAATAATTAAATATGCACTACACTTTAATCTATTTGAACATAAATAAATATTCTTATAATATATATATATATATATATATATATATATATATATATATTAATTTTGAATCACCATTTAAGAAAAATTAATTCATTTCTTTATAGTTTAAATGTCATGATAATTAAATTTAAATATATTGCTATTGATTTTATAAATTAGAGTATAAAATTAACTTTTAAATAATCATGTTTTAATGATTTTAGTAATTTTTCACATATTTTAATTTTGTTTTGGGTTATTTCATGTTTTATAATAGAGTTTAAAACTACATGTTAATGAAATTGTGAATAAAAAATAGCGAAAAATATGTATTCAATTTTTTATTATATTAAAATAGACCCGCAATAATATTTTTTTAAGTGTGTTAAATTATTATTTTTTGCTAGATTATTAGAAATAATAAAAAAGAATATTGAGGGAGTAAAGTGTAGATTTTAACATAAGAGGGGAGGGGGAATGTAATTCAAGCTTCTCTTAGGGGAGGGGGGTGAAATTTTTTCTAATATGTTTTGAATAAGAGGGGAGGGGAGTGTATATTTTAACTTAAGAGGGGAGGAGAGTGTAATTCAAGCATCTTTGAGGGGAGGGGAATGTAATTTACTCAAAATAATAATGTGCTCTCTCTAAAAATAAAACACAGCAACAATCTTGTTAAGAAAATAATGTGCTCTTTCAATATATAATGATACAAAATTGAAGAATATCATCCAAAAGTTGGTTGAAGAAAGTGATAATGGTGATCCAAAACCAAAACAATACCACCGAAATTTATACACAGAAGGATATGACAATAGCCCCTAATTAAAATTATAACCAACCAATTTTCAACAAAAGTGTAAAGAAGTATTTGTTGTGAAATTGATATCAATAGAAGGCATGATGGAAACATCCCGGGATTGACTGAAAATGAATGTGGCATAAGTTGTGGTTATAAACGGTGAGTGGGAATTATAAAAAAAAAATACACTTTAAATTTTTCCATTTTGTAGGTTATAATTGAAGGAATGTTAAGATACATCCAATGATGATGGTGTAAGAAATTACAGAACATTTGAATAGTTTGTAGGTGCATAAACCGTTACTATTAGATTCTTAAAACATGGCTATAGAAAAACAATGATGTTTATGCTCATTAACGTAACATCTTTGTTATTTTTTGTCTAGAGTGAGATCATAACCCATTGTATTCTAATGCATTGTATAATTGAGTTAGCATTATTGTGAAGAAAAAAAATGTGAGAGGTTACGTATTAGATTAGTTTATTAGATAGAATGATTAGAGAATAGAAATTAAACCTTTTTTAGAGGTGTCACATAGGCACAATCCTAGCATTAGAGATAGTCAAGTTTAGTTTACAAAGAGAAGAAGATATAGATAGATAGATGCTCCAAAGATGCGACACCCATCTTGTTCCTCAGCTCCTTAAACTTGTCATGCTTCACAAATTTTGCTGGAACGTCTGCTTCATATATAGCAGTAGGACAATGTAACGGTTGTAGTCTCATTTTATTTACTTGATCTCGTGATTCCTTGTCTCACTGTGTTTACGGTAAAATGTCACAATATTTTTTTAGATAGGTAAAGTTTCATATTGTTTAATTTAAGTTTAACAATTAGATTGGAGAAAAATATGACAACTTATAATTTTTTTCTTGATTTACATTGTATTTCAAATGGTTCAAGTAAAAAATAATAATTTATTTATGGGTTAATAGGTCTTTACCCTCTGTAATATAGGTCATTTCCGGTTTTTCCCCCTGTAAAATAATTTTTTTGATTTACCCCCTTTAAAATTTTTTTTTGATTTACCCCCTAATATGCCAAACAAAAACGAATTTTTTTTCCAGAATTTTTCGTTTTTGTTTGGCATATTAGGGGGATAAATCAAAACAAAAAAAAATTACAGGGGGGTAAATAAAAAAAAATATTTTACAGGGAAAAAAACCTATTAACCCTTTATTTAATATGGTTTCTAATCTTCACACATTCTTTTCCCATAACTTATAATATATTAAAATAGAGCTCGAAATTATTTGTTTACAACTCATCAATTATACGCTACATGATTACCTCACATTCTCATTCTCTTTTTTTTTTTTTTCTTTTTTTTAACTCTTTCTCGCATTTTCTACTCTTTATGCCTTTTTTAATGGAGGATAAATAATAACTACAAATATATTAAGAAAGGATGATAAGTTTTGTAACTTAAACTTAGATAGATTAGATAGAATAAGAAAGGGTGAGAAATTATTATACTATATGGGAGAATGATTTTTTAGAGGTGACGCATATGCATAATCATAGCTTAAGAATAATGAGTCATATTTAATTTATGGGAATATCTTTGAGGTACCATATCATCACAATGCTAGATCAAGAGTAACTCAAACTTACTTTACAATATAAATATAGAACACAAATATATAATTGATATAAACACTTATACATTCAACCTTAACCTCATACTTTCAAATATATAAAATCCATATAAACTTTCTTAAATTAAATCTAAAAATATTGCTAATAAATTTATTAAACCTTAATTAAAAGAAAACAACTAAATGGCAATAATGCCATTTAATTATCCTTAAAATAAAGTAATAATAAAACTTCCCTAAAAGAATGTGAGTATAGTTAGACAATTTCATAAGATGCACCCAAATTTACTCTTATTGTAGGAAACTCAATTGATGGAAAGTATGAAGGTCAGCCAATTCCATGATCAAAGGTTAAATTTCCATGTAAATCATCAAAACATGATTTTGACTCTCCAATTTCATGAAGATCAAGAACATTCCATTAAAATTTTGAATAGATGAGTGCTTCTACAATTAGTTACCTAGGCCTTGAATAGATGTGTGTTTCTACAATTAGTTACCTAGGATACGTGATCTTATAAGAACCTATTCAATTAAAAATATAATAAGAGTATTTTCACTTATTACAAAGACACGGATACTTGATCAAATTAAACTAACATCTATGGATAAATATTCTTACTTTCTCTTATTCGACCTTTAGGATTTTTGGTGTTGAGAGTTTTGAGTTTCTTGTAAGATCCAACCAAATCCTCCTCCATCTTATTGCAATTAGTTGAGAAGGAAAAATCTCTAATAGTTATAGCAACAACCACATGTTGGCTTGGAATAAAAATGAATAAAAAAATATTCATTTTTTATGCATTTTTAATATGTTTCCTTCCACATGTTTAGTGAACTCTTGATCTCATAACAATGTTAAATAAAAAATAATAATGAAAAAAACTTTAATTTCAATGAAAAATATACAATCACCATTTCATATATGAAGTGTCTTTTCAACAAAACTCTCTCTTTTCCAAAACCTGTGTATTTGAAAT
Source organism: Medicago truncatula (assembly GCF_003473485.1). NCBI lineage: Eukaryota > Viridiplantae > Streptophyta > Magnoliopsida > Fabales > Fabaceae > Medicago > Medicago truncatula. The sequence goes on along the minus strand of NC_053045.1, from coordinate 54,122,044 downwards.
CAAAGAAAAAATATCTATTAGAGAATACGAAAAATTATAGAAATAGAAACACACACACACACACAAAGCTTAAAGAGAAAATCAAAACTATCAAAAAATGAAATGGAAGAAGAAATGAAAAGGATAACATAAGCAACATATATATAAGCTTAGAAAAAAATGAGGAGCTTTATAGTAATAAACTTGTGTGTGTAAGAGGATTGATTAAGAATATGAATAATTTTAAAATGTAACCCCTCAATATTAATAAAATGGATTATAATGCATTCATTGTGTAACTTGCATGAAGTGAAGTAAATGGCAAGTTTTTGTAACCGATGGAAAATGAAAGATAGATAGGAAATAAAATTCATATGAAGAAATAAGAATTATTGGTGAGGTGACACATAAGCAAAGTGTAGCTTAGAATGAGAGAGAATGCATATAAAGAGATAGTTAGAAAAATAGTTTGAAAGGGGGATGTTTGTGAGGTGACACATAGGAAAAATGTAGGTTAGAAAATAATATCTTTGGTTTGGTGAAAGATATATGCTCACAACTAATAGTCCTAGCTGTAAGCAATATATCCTCATCTTTTCTTTCTCTAGTAGGTTGTAGGGAACGGTAGGAAGCTTTTGAAAGCCTGAAAACTAGGAAAAGGGAAGGTAAAGGACTGTCACTGATATGATCAAATTATCCAGGAAAAAGAATTGTTTTCCTTTGGGTTAAATCAATGTTTTCAAATTGAAAAGAATATCGACCCGACAAGATCTCTGAATAATGATTCAACCAATTTAAATTGCTTGAATCGGTATAAAACAAGACGAAAACTCAATTTAACTGTAGTTAAAATCAATACAATGCTTAACCAGATGAAATTCCCGATTCGGTTTTTAAAGTATTAGGTTAATTAGTTGTCATATATGTTGACGATTATGGTTTTCTTGGATGAAACGGCACATCACCGACTCACAATCTTCTTCGAAAAGTAATCGGACACGAAATGTATGAGTATCTCTCAATACAAGAGATTTGAACAGCAATTCATCTCATCAGTGTGAGTAAGACTCAACCACTATTGTATGGTGGTGGGCTAAAGTCTACACTTTGAGACTCATGCTGCACAAGTTACTATGAGTCACAAATTGGTGAGAATATAACATATTTGAATCAGGCCAACAAAAATAAAGCAGTCAACAAAAGGAAAAGCAAATGGTAGAGTGTATATAAACAAAGAAAAAGTGAGGAAAAGATGAGGCTCCTGCTGTCACATTGTAAGTAACTGGATATAGATTTTCTTTTTCTTTTCCCATACTATTGTTTTTTGATTGCTTCCATGATTAGGCACTAACGAAAAATTCTTGGGATCACTTCACAAACAAAATCATGCATAAAAAGCAATGATTGGAACAATCTTAACTTAACCTTTGGACAGAATACTGAAATTTTGTTGAATTAAAATAGCATGTTGATGAAGGAAAACTAACTAAAAACAGGTGGGAAAGAGCATCAGAAAGAAACAAGTAATAATGAAGTTATCATCAAACAGACACCAAAAAACAAGCAATCTTCTTCTACACAAAAGCAAAGAAAGTATCATTTGTAGAATCTGTAAGAGTAGAACTTGCAGCATGGAATAGAATCCAAATGAAATAAAGTCCAACACATGAATATCGTGAAAAAGTAAATCACAACTTAATTAAACGTTTATCTATAAACGCTTGTGTATGAGTTATTTTTGTAACAAAAACATACATAAAGTGAAATTGTTTTCATAAAATCTAGAAGTTATTTTCACAAGCTATCATGGAGAGCTATGAAAATAGGCTGAAAACAACTAACGAACATGTCTTAAGCTGTTTTCATAAGCTATCTCATACAGTCTCACAAATGTTAATGTCAGGTAGATAAGTTCAAATAAGTCAATCAGATAAGTTCAAATAAGTCAATCGAAAGAGACTGAGACTCTTTCTATGAGAGAGCAATGGTGATGGAATTAACAAATACAACCCACAATAGTAGCATCATACTTTTTAATATGCAGTAGTTCAAGAAGCACTTCAATTGTGGGAAATGAGTTGAATCATTAAGTCAATAGGGACATAAGGGAAATGAAAAAAGAAAAATAAGATAGCATAATGAAATAGCTAAAGTTAATTAAACCAAATAAAAATGTGAACACAATCATGATTTGCATTAACATCCATTTCATATCACTAATCAAAAGGATTGAAAAGAAAACTATACATATACACCTTTCATCACCCACCCCACCACCAAGCTGTAAAGTATTGATTACCCACAATTTTCCCCCTTTCTCCCTAGCCTAAAAAAAAGAACAGAACCCCACATCTTCTACCTCTTGGAAGAAGAGGAGGAAAGAAATAAAACCCTAAAGACAACACTAGGTCTCCATTTTCTTGATTGAAGAACTAAACAAGTTGAATAGGATTAACCTAGTGTTCCGTTCCAAGTGCATGTTTAGATGGCAATGAGCTTCCCAGGATCACCATATACCACATCGGAGTTTCAAAAAAATCACGGTATACTATCGTACTTTTGACAAAAGCTACACCTCATAGCTTCAACAAAATCACGGTGCTACTATGATTTTGTTAAATTTACCGTGATTCCAAACATGCATCAAGTCTACAAAGAACAAAAACTAAAAAAGGAAAATTAAAGTATTAACTAAACAGTAATTAGCAAAGCTTTTCAAGAGGCTAATACTGTTAATAAGAGATTAAACTCTAAGCAAATAAACACTAAGCTCAGGAGCACCATTGCTATCAGGATTCATCATATAGAAAGCTTCAGAATCTCTAGAGCCAACAATTCTCTCAAACCTAGCTCTCATATACATAACTTCACCATCAGAACAACCAGCTTCACCACCTGGCAAAACACCAGCACCCATTGAAATAGGCTCAACAGCTTTCAAAATCTCCCAATCTTTTTCACCACATTCTCTTCTATTACCAAATCCACACTTTTTTCCATTACAATAAGTCCTCCAAAGTGGCTCTTGCAACAATCTCAAACTCTTCTTCTCACCTTCTTTCTCCTTAACTTTATCACATTCAAGAGCAATTCGTACCAACCCAGAAGCCATTTCACGAACCAAACCACTAATTGGTGTTGCAAGCTCAATGAGAAAAGCTGGTTGTGAAGTAGGGTCTTTCTGAAAAGCGAAATGAACATGGCCACGACGGTAACCAAAGAGGGTTCCAACAACACGTGAACCAAGACCAGAGGGTAGATTTGAACGGTTTTTGCTGAATACTGTTAAAACAGAACGTATTCTTGAAATTGCTACGGTCTGTAGCTTCTTCCTAGTTGCTGCATGTCCTCCTGAAACAGGTTTTTCTTCATGTTTTTTGGTGTTTTGTTCTTGTATGATTTTGGACATGGTGGGTGATGGTTCTTCAGAGTCTTCATTTCCAACCTTGTTTGTCCAATGAAAGTGTCTTTTGGAAGATGGGTCTTGAGGAGTTGTGTTTGTGTCTTCCATGATTAGTGTTTTCATTTTCAGATAGAAAGAGAAAAAACCAAAGCTTTAAAAACAGATAGTGAAGAGAGACAGAGAGACAGAGAGAGTATATAAATCTGATTTTTTATTTTTTGTTCCTTTTTCTTTTTGCTATTATGGATTTTTTGTCTGAACGAAATATGCATAGTTGGATTATTAAATTAAATTAAAAGAGATATTTTATCATTCTTTTTTACTATTAAGGATTTTTGTATGTTGGGGTTTGAAATTGAAAAAAAATTCTAATATAATGTTTTGAGAGATATATTGGAGTTTTAATTATGATTTAATTAATAAATAGTTGTAATATTTAAACAACCAATTTTAAGACAACTTTTGATAAAATCCTAAATTTAAAAAAAAAAAAAGAGATATTAATACAAAAACTAAAATAATAAAGTAAAAAACGTAATGTAAGTCGTATAATATAAGTATAAAAAAAATTATCACAATACAATAAAGGTCTTCCTTCAAAAAAAATAAAGGTTTTGTTAAAAGTATCATAAGGACACTCTTTAAGAATTCCTAATAAAGAAATTATTCCTTAAAAAAATCAAAAACTTCAATTTCCAATGCATTGATTTCATAAACTTTGACAAAAACTTACTATTTAAAGTTACTTGTTAACATTTCCCATATAATAATTATAAAAAAAAAAAATAATTAGTTGTATAAATAATAAAGGGTTAATAGTATTTTACCCCCTGTAATATAGTTCATTTTCGGTTTTCCCCTGTAATATAGTTCATTTTCGGTTTTCCCCCTGTAAAATAAATTTTTTGGATTTCGTCCTTATAATTTGAAGAATTTTTTATTTTAGACCTTCATGAAAATCTTTGCCCCCTGTAATTTGAGAAAATTTCGGTTTACCCACCTGCAATTTGAACAAATTTCGGTTTACACTCTTATTAATTTGAAAAAAAAATTCGGTTTACCCCCATGTCATATCATCGATTTTGTACAGTCAAAATTCATGAAGGTCGAAAACCAAAAAAAAATTACAAGGATGGAATTCAAAAGGAAAATTTAACAGAAGAAAAACCGGAAATGATCTATATCACAATCCCAATAATTTAGGCTAAAATATGGTTTTAGTCCCTGCAAATATGTCTCGTTTTGGTTTTAGTCCCTGGAGAGACTATTTTCAAAAACAAAAAAATTTGCAGGGACCTTTTTTAAAAACAAAATATTTTGCAGGGACCAAAAACTACAAAATTGGTTCAGTTATAATGTCACGTATGCAAATCATCACAAAAATGGGATCAGGGACTATTTTCAAAAACAAAAAATTTTGCAGGGACCAAAAACAAAATTTTTTTTTACCAAGAACTAAAACCATATTTTAGCCTAAATTAATCGGTTCTATCCTAATTCTAGGTAGATATCTTGATTCTATAGTATCACTTTTGATTAATATAGTGAGTGCAAGAGAATCCTGACAAAAGAAACATAGGGCAGTCCCACAGGCTGATATAGGAAATCAGAAAGAGAAAAACTTGGATAGAGTGCAATTTTTTATAGAGCAGAGAGGAATCTGAGGGGACAATGTGTTTTGTTATTTCACTTTCTTGTGGGGTAGGGCATAGAGAGCATTGTGAGAGAGAGTGAGTGAGAAATGAGAAGGGTTTTTGTGATGTTGTTCTTGACTAAACTCTTTTGACTTGGTGCTAAAAACAGTAAAAAAGATATTAAAAAATGTTCAAGGCAAAAAAAACAAAACACAAAGCCGTCACTGTTCCACTTAGCGCACACTACTGCTGCAAACATGTCCTGTAGTTCAATGGCGCACAATGGTCACATCAGGTTAAGGTTTACTGAATTTTCATACTGAATTTCCATGCCTTATGTTGGCTACTGAGACTACATTACAAGTATCTACGAACTGACATTTCATTGTAGTGTAGGGTTAGCCCCACAAGCACTCAATCCTATTACGCTAATAACAACATTATTGACCTTATACCCGGTATAAACTGTGAGGGCTTATTTAGATTTAGGTTAATAGAGACAAGTGCTTTATTGGGATTACTTGAAAGGGATGTGTGTACATTGATAATTACCATGAGTTAATTCATTACTATACTGCAAATTGATGGATGGTGAAGGAATTTTAAGTTATCATCATTCATCTCAAGCTGGTCAACATTGGGGAGGCTCTCAGCTTGCGGAAGGCAGTGGAATGGTAAGGGATCTCCAATTGTGGAACAAAGATTTTGAAGTACAATAGTTGACAGCATCTATGGAAAACATGAAGGCATCTCAGAATTTAGTGAAATAACCAAAAATTGTGTGCGCCTACTTTGCAATGATCTTGTGAACTTTCATGTTAAGTTCTTTAGTCGACTGCTCATAGTTTGGCTAGGAAAGCTCTGTTGGAAGCTAGTTTCCGCATTCACTACAAAATTCCAATATGTATTGAACGCATTATTATAAATGAAATGCATTAAGTTTGTTTTGCTAAAAAAAATTCATTCATCTCAAGCTATAACCTTTTTAATATTTCCGATATTGATGAATGTAACAGAAATAAACGGAACACAATGGTGTTTAATCATTTGTTACAATCTTTTTTTTTGGTAGTGAATTATTTGTTACAATCGAAATAGCTGTCAGGCTCGTGCAAGAAGCTGTTAGTGTGTAGAAGATCCAAAAAGCAAATAAAATAATTACATGTCATTCTAAACAGAAGAGGGTCTTCATGAACTCTCACTAATTCATCGATAAAATACAAATGGAGAGAGCACATCCACATTGGCCAGCAAACTAGTGAATAATTTTTGTACACAATCGAGCTCACAGGAAGCACGAACAGGAGTCAGAGGTGCTCCTCCTATGTGCTCCAATATAGCAGAGGTCCTTCCTAGCTAATCTTATTTTGGTCACCATCTGGCTGTTTAGGAGCAATGGCCCCACCATTCATCCTAGCGCGGGCCTCTGCAAACATCCTTTGTTGTTCTGCTAATGCTTGTTCCTCAGTCATCTCAGCTCCATTGCTCCATTTACCAGCTTTTAAAGTATCTTGCTGAAATAGTAAAAATAAAATCTATCAGAAACTAGTTTCTCATTTAAAAAAGTAAAATCATGTGCAATGGTGATAATTTAGTTGATCCAAGATCAATAAATACATAGTAATAGACCCTCTAGTCTCTCAATAGCCAGTGTCAATGAGAGTTCATGTAATGAAATCCAGAACACTCGTGAACTCAAATAAATCCCAGATGGGGTTATCTTTGTACGAGCACAAAATCCTCATTCCTCATAACTACAGAACACCCAGCTATTTTTTGGGGAGTTTAACAGAAAGTCCAAGAATTCTGCGGGCATAGACAATAATAACTACTAAGAAATTTGTAGGATATTTTAATTTTAACAGAAAGCACAGGGCATTCTCTTGAATGCTATGCTGAAAACACCCCATTAAAATCTTTATGGTGTGCATGTCTATACGACACCAATTCCTAAGCTCTCCACGTCAGTTAGGTTAGGCAGGAACAGTGACGAATTTTGAGGCTTCTTTATTAGAGAACCATCAATAAGCTCTGCAGGTGCCCCTCAATGCAGTCTGTCTGTCTGTCATCTGCCCCGATTTAAAAACATAAACTAAAATGGTTCTTCTTTGAGAGCACTCTACAATATCTTTTATTTAGGTAGCAATAGCAAGTATTCATACATTTTACACTATTTTTTGTTTTGGTAGCAAGTATTCATACATTTTAAAGGAAAGATGACTGATATGCTAATTTGTGTGATACTAAAGTATTCAGCATGCATATGGGACATTCATAATAAAAATTACCATGGTCTCCAGCTTGTGTTGTTCGTATGCTGCATAAACTTCTTCAATGTACTCACCAAATCCAAGCACCTGGGGAAAATGTGCAAATCAATAGACGAAATCATATCAGGCATGTTTAAAAGCATCCGATGAAAATACAATTGACAATATCATGTATGTTATATGCTGTATTTGTAAAACTCCGATTTTAGAATTGAAATAAATTTGTTTCGAATGAAATGGAATTTTTTTAGTTGAGGCATTCTACAGAGATAAATATGTATGTAAGGCAGGTAAGATGCATTTCAATATGATTGATTACCACCAGTTGGCAGGAAAAGTTGGATAACAGAGTATTAACTTAACTAAAAAAAATAATATGGGCCAACTGCTATTGTGCTTCAGGACGAGGTAATATCTCGTGAGTGCACACATTTTATGGTCTGGGAAACAGGGCAGTATACTTAGTAAGATCAAGCAATAAATCTTTAATCAATAAAGGAGGGTCTGATCAAGTATTGAGTAATTAAATTTTAGGTGTTGGAAAGTTTGGCTCGAGTCTCTTTCAGATAAAAGTGAAATGAAATAAATGTGGTTTCAATTTTGACTATGAAGGCAAAAATGCCTTTTTTCACATCAGTTACGGTAGAGAGAGGAATTAAACTAAAGTAAATCCTAAAGCATAGCTTGTTTACATCATATCATTAAGAACCTTGGCCAAACAATACAGTGCCCAAGATAATTGTATGGTCCCATTTGAAAAGTCAAATTTAATATGAATAACAGACAAGAACCAGATGGCTGTGCAGAACTTTGGATTTATAAAAAGAGAACAAATACCTGTAGAGCCTTCAATACGTGCTCAGGCGCAATAGTCCTTTTGTCCTCTCTGCTACATACTTCATTGGACTCCGATGAGATGAGATTTATAAACTCTTAACAAAAAAAATAAACCAACAAAACCTTATTCAGTACAGTCGTAAGCTAAGATTAGCAAACATAAATGGTCACCGTAATCTAGTAAGCCTAAACAGCCACAAAAAAAAAAACGGACATAAAATAAAAATGGCATGCCGTTATCGCCAAAGATATTACTATGGCCGGCGTAATAAATCTAAAAACAAGACGGCGAATTTATATAATCTTATCAGTTATCGCCAAAGATACTATTTTAACTGTAGATTCTGGTGATTTATGGATCATATGGTATGTTATGGTTGGGTTATTATTCCTCAGATTTGAATCTAAATTAACCCTAAAAAGATATATTGATTGTGTATCTATGAAGCATGGATACGGACACGGACACCGGACACAGCTAATTGTTTTAGTAAATCACATAATCTAGTGTAATTATATGTGTCGGTGTCGTGTCAGTATCGGACACGACACGTGTCTGACGCGGGGACACGCCTTATAAGAGGAGTGTCCATGCTTCATAGTGTATCATTAAGAGAAACAGTGCAGAACAAGAGAAATAATAACCAAATATCACTAGTCCACAACAACCATTTTAATTCCCCTCAAATAAAAATAAAAAACATTTTAATTACAACCATTTAAATTCCCCTCAAATAATTAAAAATTTAAAAAATAACATTTTAATTATAATCCATGGAAAAAGTTTGTCGACATAGCTGAATAGCAATATCAAGTTTCGAGCAACCAGGATGTTCAATAAAATAAAAGAAGAAACTCAATAAATTTACATAAATAAAACCCTGAAATAAAATAATAAACTCAGTAAACAAACACAGTATAGTGAGAATAAAATAGTCATAGATGGTGAAATTCTGACCTACACAGCACTCGATCAATAAATCCTGGGTGTCTCTCGCCACACGAACATCTTGCGGTAACATCTCCTTAATTATTTTTGTCATCGTTGCTGTCAAGAAATTAAAGTTTTAGTAAGCGATGCAAAAACTATGCCCTAGAAACAAATAAAATAGAGCGCTTGGTGCCAACAAAACTTGAGGAAAATCATATACCACTATTAATTATCATTCTATACTTAATCAATTAAACTTATTTAAAAAAATTGTCCATTGGTGCCTTTCGACAACCGCTAATTAAAAAAAGACCAATTTTCACAAATCAGTAATACAATAGAGTTATAGCATGACATTCATATACTTGCAAACCTAAAAAAAAAAATCAAAACTGGAAAAACAAAATCCATGCAGATAACTAAGACATGTTGGTGTATGTTTAGGTACAAATTGAGTTTCGGTGAATATTAAAGAGACCTGAAGCTAAGTAAAACATCTATGATTATCCAAATATTATATACTCTGCTGGATTGCTTATGTCGTTAGGTATGTTGAAAACACGTATTTCACAGAGTACAGTTTAAAAACGGCTTTATCAAGTCATTATGTTTGTTAAAAACTCATATTCCAAATCTAGGGACAGCCCGGTCCACTAACACTCCCGCATACGCAGGGCCGAGAAGGAGTCTCGCCATTATTGTGTATAGTACGCAGCCTTAACCTATTTTTAAATGCTCCCGCATATGCAGGGTCCGAGAAGGAGTCTCACCATTATTGTGTATAATACGCAGCCTTAACCTATTTTTAAGAGTGGCTGTTTCCAGAACTTGAACCGGCGACAACAACTTTGCCGTCGCGCCAAGGCTCCCCTCTCGTAGGGAATTTGAAAATGAAAAAATGCATCATGCAAAATTTGTGTTATGATTTCACGAAAACCTAGAGGCATTGCATATTAAAATTTACCAATTACATCCTCATCCAAATTAACAGAGAAACAAAATTCATCAACGCCGATAACAAGTTGATTCCAATTTTCCAAGCAACACGATACAAACTATTCAATGAAATTCACCGATAAAACAAATATATATAGAGAGTAACCGAGAGAGAAAACCTTTAGGAAGCGAAGCATCTTCCTTCGATTTGCCAACGATATCCATGGGATCCATAATTTAACCTAAAAAAATAATTACAAAAAATTGATAAATAGAGAGAAAAGAAGACAAAAATTGCAGATCTGGAAAGAAGGAAGAGAGAGAGAGAAATTACCGATTGAAATGAAGAAGAATTGAGATGCTTGAAGACGAAGACAATGAAGGAGGAGGCGCAGAGGGTGAAGACATGGTTGGGTTGGGTTGGGTTGATATATAAATTAATGGAGAAGAGAATGGTTTATTCACTTACTTACAAGATGGATAAGAGAACCAATTCTTGTTGTTGCGAGCGAGCAAGCATACGATTAGGGCAACACACATTACCCAAAACGCGTTTTCCACTTACTCCTTGACACGCGCACCTACTTAATCCGGCTCCACATAATGTCCGATTCATATTGCAAACTGCCTATTTTTATTTTATTTTATTTTAGTCTACTTAAAATTGTCCAAATTAGTCTCTAACATTAATGAGTAGTGATATTTGTACAACGGTACAATTTTAACGACAACTTTCATTTGCTCTCTTCTCATTGGTCCAAAATAATAGAGATAGAAAAGGGAAAAGAGAGAATAAAAATATAATGTAAGTATGAAAAATAAAGCTGTAATATAGTGGTTGTCCAAATATATTTCTCAAAATTAATAGATGCAAATTATGATCCATATTTCTAAAGCCTTAAATATGAAAATGGTTCCCGCAAATATCTGACGTTTTGGTTTTAATCCTTATGAGAATATATTTTTTGTTTTAGTTTCTGCAAATATAGAATATTTGGTTTTGGTCCTTGGTATTTTGTTTTAATCCTTGTAAAATCATTTCATATTGAAATTGGTCCCTATAATATTCATTTTAGTCCTCATTTTGAGGGACTAAAATCAAATATTCTACATATTGCAAGGATCAAAACCAAAATTTTCATATTTGCAGGGACAAAACCAAAAAAATATTTTTATAGGGACTAAAACAAAAATGTCAGATATTTGGAGGGACTATTTTCTGATTTAAGCCATTTCTAAAATCTAAACGTGGATTCTCACCGTTGTGAAAATGATTAATATTTTTTTTAATTAACCCGCTTGTCTGATGTTTTGATTTAGGATTTTAATATGTGTTTCTTTTATAAGACACGAGAGAAGGGAAGAGATTTTAATGGAGAGGAGAGAAAAGGAGGAGCTAGGTAGGGATGACAATTGGACCCAGATTCGATGAGCATCCGCAAAAAATATCCACAATGGGTAGGGTAAAACCCCGCTTTCATGGGTATGGGCACGGGTAGGGTAATTACGCGCAAATTTTAATGGATATGGACACGGGTAAGGGTATTATACTACCAGCCCCGCAACCCGCATGTACATATTTATATAATATAATAAATACTTTATTTATTTTTGGTGTACAATTATTTAATTTATTTAACTATTTAAATCTAAACCTAAACCTAAAATCTAAGCTATTTAAGTTTAAACCTAAATACTACGATTATTTTAATGTTTTTATTTTAATTTTTTAGGGATATTTTGGATGTTTTTTTATTTGGCTAAATACTATGATTCGTACTATTTTATCAATTGATTTAAATAATTTTATATCATAGTTTTATTTCAATTGTGATGTTTTTTTATTGTCTTTTCATAGAGAAAGTGTGGGTAATGAGTGCGGGTATGGACACTTAAGTGCTCATAGGGTATGGAGAATGACACTAAAGTTGTTGCCCACGAGGCTACGGACACAGGTACGGGCATTTTTTACAAATGAGGGTATGGGGATTGGTACTATAGTACCCTATCCATTGGGTACCCATTGCCATCCTTAGCTAGGTGATATTTTAATTAAGGGTTAATATGTATTTGTCCCCTGTAATTTAGATAAGTTCCAGTTTACCCCCTGTAAAAGAAAAAGTTTAGATTCCAACCCTCTAAAATAAGATTCTTTGATTTTAGCCCCTGACCTATGTGACTGTGCAGAACTGATTATGTGGCGTGATGACTGTATTATTAATTTTTTTAAACGGTACACGTGGCATTTGTATTTTTTTTTAATAAAAAAAAAAAATCTGGAAAAATTATTAAAATGAAAAAAAATATATGAAAAAATATAGAAAATTTAATATAAAAAAATCTGAAAAAATTAAAAAATCACAAAAATTTAAGAAAAAAATATCTGGAAAAATTAAAAAAAAATAAAAAATTCTGGAAAAAATTTATATATATCAAAATTTTCAAAAAATATAAAAAAATTCTGAATTAAATTAAAATTATAAAAAAATCGAATAACAAGATACAATGGATTTTGATTGACACCGGTATATAAGTCATGTTATACTATTGAATAACAAGCCCTTAATTCTATTCTTCATGATCTAATGTTATGTTTTTTTAATTATTGAAATATTTTTATTTTTTATATAAAAAATAAAAAAAAAGAAACTTTTTAATTTCGAAAGAAAAATCTGAACTTTTTTTTTAAAAAAATAAAATGTATTTTCTTATTATATTCATGAATTTCGAAATATATTAAGTTCCTGAATTTTCCAGAAATATAAATTTTTTGAAATATATATTTTTCTCTCATATTTTTAACTGTTTCCGGATTTTTTTATAATTTTCTAGAACTTTTTAAATTTTTATTAATTTTTCCAATTTTTTTTCATTATTTTTCATTTTACTAGATTCTTTTTCATTTTTATTAAATTTTTGCAGAATTTTTTTAATTTGTTTAATCATATTTTTTATTTTAATTAATTTTTTCGTTTTTTTTATTTTTTAGAATATTTTTCATTTTACCATAATTTATTTAATTTTTTTTTTAAATCACAAATGCCACGTGTATCCTTTAAAAAAAATTATACAATCAGCGTCCATTACACATGTGTCAGGTTTTAAAAAAAAAATTAAAATTAAAATAATTACACAGTGGCGTGCCACATCAGCGTCTTATGGGGTCAGAGGGGGTGGCACTTGGGTGCCATAGTTTTTTGGTGTCATTGGTGCCATTAGCACATTTGTGTCTATCTGTCTCTTAACAACTCATTCTCTCTCATCTAAATAATTTATTTTAATCATTCATTGATCATTCTCTCTCATCTAAAATGAACCTATGTCATCAATGGCACCAAAAAACTATGTCATCCAAGTATTTCTCGGTCAGGAGGTGTTTTGTGGAGAATCTTAATATTATAGGGGTGTTTTGTGAAGAATCTTCATATTATAGGGTTGGAATCTAAACTTTTATTTTTACAGGGGGTAAACCGGAACTCGCCCAAATTACAGGGGGTAAAAACATATTAACCCTTTAATTAAACATGTGTTTGGTTTAAAAGAGGGGATGAGAATGATTTTAATTAAAAATGTGTTTAGTTCACAAGGGGAAAGGAAGGATTTTAAAATTAATTTATTCTTTTGTCTTTAAACTTAATTAAATATACGAAAAATGCTTGTTTTTACGATTTCATAGAGACGATAATATAACCTAATAATTAACCCGCTTGTATAATGTTTTGATTTGGGATTTTAATATGTATTTCTTTTATAAGACACAGGAGAGGGAAGAGGTTTTAATGAAGGGGACGGAAAAGGAGGAGATAGGTGATATTTTAATTAAACATGTGTTTGGTTTAAAAGAGGGGATGAGAATAATTTTAATTAAAAATGCGTTTTGTTCACTAGGTGAGAGGAAGGATTTTGAAATTAATTTATTATTTTGTCTTTAAACTTAATTAAATATACGAAAAATGATTGTTTTTATGATTTCATATAGGCGATAATATAACCTAATAATAATAAAATTGTTACAGGGACATTATAACTTAAGAAAGAAATTCATTGCATTTCATTAGCTAAAATGTGTCAAATACATGAAGGTAAGTCGTCTATAACATGGGGGCTAGGATTAGGTAGGGTGTCTAAGTTAACTCGTGAGCGACCTATTTGTTTGCCTCTTGTTGAGCTCGACATGAGAGTTCTGAAAATCTATTAACTGATAACTATTTACAAGCAGATATAATACAACCAAACTCGTTGTTATCATCTACACGTGAATTCACAAAATCAACAACTCTTTTAGAATCAAGATCAAAGTCCACATTATTAAACTGGAGATATGATACTCGTCTCAAAGTTGTATGTAACCTGACAGCCTCCCCTACATATGTGTCACACAAGGGAGCAAACTAGTCCGTTTTGGCAAGGACAAAATAACTTGCATCATCTCTAAGACACATTCTCAAACCTACCATATTAAGAGAGGTAGAAAAAGTATGCGTCAATATTACATTTATACATGTAAGATGTCGGTTTCTTCCATCCTTTGTCATCCTGCCTTATAACATGTGCTTGGACTGTGTTGGATCGAGCACATGGAGGTTATCTTCATAATTGTTATTACAATGAACACAATCAAGTGGGCAAGGTACACCTCTATTACTAAGACGAGCACGTGTTCGAAAGCAACCACGACACATGCGCCATAAAAAAATCTTAACTATGGGAGGCACCTTTAACTTCCATATTAAATTCCATTGGTCAGGGACATGCAAATGAGAATTATCTGCAATTTCATACATGCATATACGAAATGCACTTTGAACATAATACTTAACACTCTCCTCCCTTTTCCAAAATAATTTATCTTTCACAACAAGAGGTTGTAGCGGTGTGTTAAGGATAAGTTGTGCATTGGGCGCATCAAATAAATTATAAATTAGGGGAGCTTTCCAAACCTTCAAGTCCTGGTCAATAAATCACACAATTTCACCTGCAACAAAGGCTCAAATATTTGATTAGTCGTGGACAAGGATAAATCGTCCTTAAGCTAAGGAACACCTTAAAAAGGTATAGTAGCTCCTAAGCCTATAAATCACTGCGCGCCCTGTTTTACCACAACATCTAAATCATCCAAAATTTTAATTAAAGAAACGATGAAGACACAAATAGTATATCGTTGAATTTTATGTTTTAGAATATTAGATAAATTATTCAAAATTGTTTTTCCTTTATTCTCATATATTGAACATGACGTTTGAAGTCATGCATATCAATTATCAAAAATATCAATCACTGAAAACACCTATGACCAACTACATACATGAATTTTAAATTTATTATTTATAATTCTTTGAGTATTAAATGTGAATTTTATAGTCATGCATGTCACGTGATAGTGAATACTATACATGTTAGTCGGGAAAAAATATTACCGTAAATTGTAACAATTATTACATTTTTATGCATTGTGTGTATATTATCTATTAAATAATTAGTTTTTTTTTTTATATATAAACATCCTAGTAAAATTTTGCAGCATTCTTTTGACAAGTTGTAATCTTTATGATGACTACTTTGAAAAGAGTATGAGTTCGATTCTTAGATAGAACATTTTTTTTTAGAGAAAATTGATTGCTCTACCTTGCCTTCTCGATCACCAGTTCTCTCCTCTTATGTTAAAATATACATCTCCTTACCCTCTCATTCAAAACATGTTAGAAAATATTTCACTCCTCTCCCTTGAGAGAAGCATGAATTACATTCTCCTCTCCTCTTATGTTAAAATCTGCATTTTACTCCCTCAATAATATTTTATTTATTTATAATAATCTAGAAAAAAATCCAACGCACTTCGAAGAAAAATAGTATTGCAGATCCATTTTAATATAATCAAAATTTGAATACATACTTTTCGCTATTTTTTATTCACAATTTTATTAACATATAGTTTTAAACCCTATTATAAAATGTGAAACAACCCAAAATAAAATTAAAGTTGATTAAGTATGGTTATTTAAAAGTGAATTTTTACTCCAAATTATAAAATTAATAACAAAATATTTAAATTTAATTATCATTGACATTTAAATTATAAAGAAATGAATTTATTTTTCTTAAAATGTGGTTCAAAATTATTTATTTAAGTTAAAATAAATTATAGTATAGTGCGTATTTAATTATTAAGGGATGTGGTTGTAATTCAATCATCTCATAGGGAAGAGGAGTATAAATTTTACTTTTCAAAAGATGTAGTGTATATTTTAACATGAGAGTGGATGAGAGTCTAATTCAAGCTTCTCCTGGTAGGGAGGTGTGATTTATTCTTATCAATAAAATAATTTATCTTTCATAAAAAAAAATCCTTAGATGAAACAACCGTTGATCCATGATCCACTTATCTTGCGCTCGAACTTTGTATCAAGCTCCTTTCTTTTGGAAACCTGATTAATATAAACAAAAATAAACTATTTCTTCGATCTCTTATATTTTATGTAAATGTTGAACACATTTGTGTAAACTCGTAGTTACCATCGTAGCTATTATGTCCGTTACTAAATAAAAAAAAAACGGTACCCTTCAACTATTTACACATACTATAGGTCAATTTTTTTAAAATAAAATTATTTAACTATATTACTATTAAAAAAAAATCCGACCCACCGCTGAGTTTATTCTAACCCTAACAAACAACAAAGTTTGTTTTAGGACATATGTCTCAGTTTAAACTTACCGCCATGTTAAAACCGACAAAGGACGACAGTCATGCATGAAATATTACAACAAAGTAATAAATGAAGTCACACATAAGAAGAAGAAGAAAGAAAATAAAGAATAAACAGATGGTCTAATGGATCGCGAGGCATATAATTATCGGAGACTTCGTCGTAGACAAAAACGTTAAGGAACGGTAAAAGAAAGTGCACGACCATAAGTACTGTGAGGTATTCCCGTCTCAAAAGGGTCGTACGACGAAGAAACAAACGATTAGCGACGTTAGAGAGAATGTTTGCGCGCGCAAGTAGATGGCGTATTCCTCACTCCCATTGGCTAAGTTTCCAAAGGCATGCAAATCAAAATAGACCCGACCCGTTATGACAAATTGTTCATTCCCATCCGAATTTGATAATTGATAAATATTAACGATTTTTTTGTTCAAACGAAGATGTGTATGTTTGCTAAATTGGCCTTCATATTTTAGTATCCATGAGTACGGGTAGTATGCTATTTGACCCCGCCCCGTTGGATAAATATGCTACATGTGCCCGTCCGCGTACCCGTGTGGTATCTCTATACGGGTAATTCACGAGTATTTAGATACCCACGAATATTCACAGGTACCCATGAATTTTTGAATTAATTTTCTTTTGTACAAAGAAAGGTACTCCTACCATAATCCCAAGCAAATTCATCGTACCATAATGCATATGATTCTTACATAATCTATACAAATTCTCGAAGTAAAATAAAAAGATTACAACATCGAAAATTCAAATAAACGTCCAAAAAAACATAAAAGCCTCCAGATAACCATCCAAAATTTCATATGCATTCAAAGCTTCAATAACTTCACTTCCCACTTCGTGAAATAAAAGCATAAAACCTCCAAATAAAAATCCAAACAAATCGACATAACAATATATTTGAAATAAAATCTCATATATACACATGAATATTATAACAATTTACTTAATTTATTAACGCGTATGGATACCCGCGGGTACGAGTATAATAAAATCCGTGTATGTATCCATAAAGTAACGGATAGTTAAATATCAATTTACTATATTCGTGAATACCCGTTTAACTACCCGTCTCGTGTCCGTAACAGATTTTATCTGCGGATACCGAATACATATTTTTTTGCCACCCCTAACACAAACACATCATTTAATGGGAGTGACAAATCATATATGATGGGAAACTAAGAAATTCAAGAACTGCAAAACAGATGACTAAAATGGTGGTTTTGTAAATGAGGGGACTAAAATTTCGATTAATTTTTTTTTCTTGTAGTGGTTGGAGTTTGATCTCGGGACCTTATATATTTTATGCACTGTCCTAAGCAAATGAGCTAAACTAACAATGACAATTTCGATTAGGTTAAAATAGAGGACTAAAAATCTAAAATTGCATTTAAGTCAATAAAAATTAAAAAAAATACAGTTTTCCTTTTGATTGATCTCAGCCATTGATTTTTAAACTAACAGATCGAACGATTGTAAATTGAGGTTGATGATGACCATAACCATTGTCTTGTTGTTCTCTCTTCTCAAATTACAGTCACGATGATCAATAATCGCGTTTTGCAAATAGATTCTGCACCGAGTTATAGCTTCTGAAAACCCTAATTATTCATATCTTCACTATTCAACACCAATTTCTCCGTTTCGATTGGAGCAAATAAATGGATTCGGACGAAGAAGATTTTGTTTTCTTCGGAACGCCGATTGAACGTGAGGAAGATTCAATCAGCCGCAAAAAGAAAGCCATTGCCGAATCCTCCGGTCAACTCCGAACTCTCCCTGCGTGGAAACAAGAGGTAACTGTTAACTCTTTCAACCTTTTTTTGCAGAAATTTTGTTATAGTTAATGTTAATTGATTGGTTGAGAGTGTAATATAGAAGCTTGAACACTGAAGTATATATTGATGTTACGATATGTTGTTGTATTTTTCTGCATCACTGTGGTTACTTTGTGAATGTTAGTTTTATCTGTGTATTGAGCTTAATAGGTATGCACTGACTGTGTAAAATAGTTTTGCATTGTCTTTCATTCAATAAGAAACCATCAGTTTGTCATGTCATGCAGCTAATTTCAAAATATCTTTGTGATTTTGACAAAATACAAGATGCTCATTGGATGTTTCTGTGTAAAACTATTTTACACTGACATCACATCTTTTATTTTCTCCCGTGCATTGATGTTATCTTTTAGATTAGAATTTCAATTTCTGTTTAGTGGATATATATGAGGTTTGTAATATATATTGGTACATGGCCATGATGTCGAAACTTTGACATTCATTGTTAATTTCCCTTTCATAAAGTAAGGAATATTCTGGCACTCTTTAATTAATGCTGCATGTATCGTGACTTCAGTGGAATTTTTATGTCACTGTCTCCAGGTTAGAGATGACGAAGGGAGGAGAAGATTCCACGGTGCATTTACAGGAGGTTTTTCTGCTGGTTACTATAATTCGGTGGGCTCAAAGGAAGGTATAAGTTCATTCGGGAATTATAATGCCCTCGATATGGATTTGGATTTGAATTTCAGCAGGCCGTGAGTGTTAACCTTCAATTGAATGTGCAGGATGGGAACCACAAACTTTTAAATCGTCCAGGAAGAACAGAGCTGAATTCAAAGAGCAGAACATATTGAATTTTCTAGACGACGACGAGAAAGCTGTACGTGGATTAATACTATTCATGTATAAATTTGTGCGTGATTTTTATATTATATATGCATGTATCAAAGCTCTTATGTTAAGGAAGTTTAGATGTAGGTAGAGAAGTCACACCTAGCTGATCGAACTTCTTACTCTAGAACCATTTTGTACAGAATTTCTCTGTAAATAGTGATATAGCTGTTATTCATTAACAATTTTTATTATACTTAATACTTAATTTTGGATTTATCAGTGCCCTTTTACATTCTTCTGCATTGTTTCCTATTTTGATACGGAACAGTCTTTATTAACATTAACATTATTAGACTAAGATATTTATATTTACACTTCCTTGAGATTTTTAAATATTGTACAACTACCCACTTAAAATGGGAAAAGTTAGAAGCGCATTATCTGAATAGAACATAAAGGGATATTTGTTATATTGAAGTTCTCAAATACGGGAAAGTCTGTTCTATTACCAATTACAGTATAAAGTAGGAAGTTTATTGTAATTATTTTTGTTTGGGGCGGGGGAGAGGGGATATTATTCGAGTAGTTCAAAATGTCTAGGGAGGGTTATGTATTTCACAGCTAACATTAGGCTAGGGGGTATATTTTTCTATGCTTTTCTATAGGAATCTTAATCAGAAACTATGTAATTTAGATGGTGACACTATCAGTCTATCATTAACCCAACCACAACATTTCTGTGATGTGGCCGAAGTCAAGTAAGTAGGCAAGGTTACTGACTCAATTGATTGCTGGGGCTTCAACATCTGTCGTTTTTTTTTCTTCTTTATTCCCTGTGTTCTAACCTACCCTTTGGACGTGTTTTAGGATCTGGAAGGTCAGTTTTTGGGGACATCTTCACAGTTTGACACATTTGGTTCCACAGCTGCTGAAATTGCTCACAAACAAGCTGAGAAGGAACAGAAACAGAGGTGCATTTTGTTTCTGTCTGAATATTTGGTTTTTGATTCCTTGTTCTATGATTTATTGTTGTATAGAGAACACATACACTTGAAAATTTATGCTTCTCCCAAGATAGAAATAATAGCATAAAACTGTCATCAAGCAAATTATACACCATAATCGGGAAAACTCCTCCAACTCCAAGAGAAAGAAGCAAGATAGTATCCTACAGATCTGAGCACCAACTAATATTATGTCAAAGCATTAGAATTTAAATTTTTTTGAAGGTTAAACAAACAATCGGTAATAAGGAATTTAAAACAAAAATCCCTAAATTTACACTCAAACCCCCAAAAAATTTCCGCCCAAAGTGAATACATGCTGAAATTCCATTCATCAATTTTTTTGAGTGGTGTACCTCAGAGTCCAAACTGGCAAGTTTCAGAAAGTGGTATCCTCTACACTCTTTGATTACCTCCTGTAGCTCCAGGGGATGGGGAGATGAAGGCTTTGGACCGAGAGGAAATAGGACGTTTCTCATGTTGAAGCTAAAAGCTATTGTTTATTACACTTGATGGTATTTTGTATGCCATTAGGTTCTCTTGTAACATGAAATAATGTATGAGTCGTGGATCGCCATTCCGTAACTATTTTGATGTTTTGACCCTTGGTAATTTTGTCTGGGGAATTCTTCTCGTAAATGTTCAGGTGGACGGAGAGCTTTGCCTTATTCATTTATGTTTTCCTCTTATAATTTTCTTATTCATTTCCTTCATTTAATCTAAATAATCTTTGTGTGTCTTTATCCCCATTTTTTATCAATGGACTATGTGCACGTGTGCTTAAAATAATAACCAAGCTTTAATTCTTCTTTGGGTAATTACTGATCTTATTCAAAGTTTTTTTTTTTTGTCTAATTGCAGGCCATCAATAATTCCTGGACCTGCTCCCGATGAATTAGTTATTCCAGCCACAGAGTCTGTAGGTCTGTTCCACTTAATTCAAATAGCATATTCTTTTAATGTACTGTTATCCCTCCCTTACCACTTTCATGGTGCTTTTAAGGGGTGAAACTGCTGTTGAAGATGGGATGGAGTCGTGGTCGCTCAATTAAGGATTCACACGCTGATGCACTCTATGGTATGGTTTCCCGTTGCCATTTTCTTCATTTCTATCTTTGCATTCCATTTTGTTTTTATTCATCCTTCTGATACAAAACTCATCAAATATAAACTGGATAGTAAGGAAGGGTATTCTTAAGTTTTAGTTTTACTGCATTTTTAATTATCAACTGGGATTGTAGTAATCATGTTGCTTTTCTTCCTTCTGAGTAAAATTACTGGATCACATAGTAGTTATATATCCTTCTGTCGCTGGACTCGGATAAGGATTCCTTTTACCTCCCCCAATTTTTAATTGCAATGATATGCATTTTTATGTTTATAATTTTCTAGGATTAAACGCGCTTTCATATTTTCAGCACATATGCAAAAGGAAAGTAGTTTAGGTGAAATTTATTCAGCACATATGCAAAAGGAAAGTTGTTTAGGTGAAATTTATAACGATTTTATGTAATACTCTCTCCGTCCCAAATTATAAGCAAAAAAAACCCATTTTCTTTGTCCCAAATTATAAGCAAAAAAAGACCAATTTTTATCATATTTAATTATGTTGTTTGAAAAAATTATCTTTTCCAAAGGAAAATTAAATGCAAAGTGCATTCAATTTACTCTCTTTCATTTTCTCAATAACCAACAACCAATGAAAATTGTTTTTACATCTTCCTATAAAACTTATTTCAAAGACAACACAAAAACTATGTTACAAACTACTATGTTTTAGTTTTCTTAATGTGTGTGATTTTTTTTTGCTTATAATATGGGACGGAGGGAGTATCATATATGTGAATGTTTATATTACACTAATTGTTCCATTTTTTCCATTGGGATGTTCATCTGTCTTTTACTATAGTGCACCTGGCATTGGTGCTCTTTCAATTTATGATAATTGATGATAAATCCGTGCTTTTATATAAGTATTTTATTTCATGAAATAACTGTTAGCTTAATTTTTTAATTTTTTTCAAAACTCGGTATCCGACCCAAGGATCGACTAATCCGAGGTATCCCCAAGTTGGTTGCTTAAAAATTGTTTTTAATCTAGAAAAAATGACATCTACAACTTTAACTTGTTTTCTTAAGCTCTTAATTTTAGCTTTAGTTTTAAAGTAATTTTTAAACCCCAAAAAATGCCAGGCCAAACACACCCTACGATAAAGATTGTGTGCTCCTCGTTACAAGCTTGTTTTGGGGGATGATTTTGGCCCTAAGCCCAAATTCGAAGACATTTTATACTTCTAAGTTACATCTCATAATCGTAATAATCATTATAACCTATCATTTTGTCTATTTTTATTTTTTTAGGAACATCTGTAAACTGATATCAACTGCTTTCAGTTTATTTTAATAAGCTCCCAAAACTAACTTATTATGAAAAAGTGCTTAATTAAACTCTCTAGATTAGCTTATTTAACAAGCTTTTAGTTATGCTGTTTACCGAAATGCATCCATTTTTTCCATTTATATGTTACATTTAGGTCATGAGCGATGCTAAGGTCAGGCGCTCTAGCAGTCGCTAACGGAAACTCGCTCTACTAATATGCCACCCATTTGTTATTTTATCGGTTACCGACTAATTAAGTTTAATTTTTTTAACACTATTTTTATTTGTTAATTATTTGGTAGAGCTATCCCCTAGAAGCTGAAGCAAATCATTATATGACTCTAAACAATCCTTCTTCTCCATAATCTTCTCAACTTTCAAACATTATCCTCACAGTCGTTGCCATACATTCACAACAACCTCTCCAATTTTGCTCTGATTCGTTTCTGTTGGGATCTCTATTTTTTTTAGGGATTTTTTTTTTTTGAAAGACTTTGAGGGATTTGATGACCACCCAAATCAAAAGTTTTAAACTTGATCTTCCCAATACTCAATTCCTCCGCAGTGGGATGTTGGGTCGGTTGGTGATGAACTAATCTCTGCAACAAAAATGTCAAAATCAAATTTTTATCCAAAAATTGAATCTTTATTTAAAAGGGTCAAACAGAAAAGGATTAAATGACCTCATCTTTGAGCATATGAAGATGATTGAGAGAGACATCTAAACCCAAAACTTGAGAAGGAAAATGGGTTTGATTGATGAATCTGTGTCCTGGGGATCGAAGGAAGGGTAACAGATCCCAACCGAGAGAAAATGTAATGAGGATAACTCTTAAAAAAATTAACTTTTAAATAATACAACCTAGAAATCAAAATTCCACCATAGCTACATATGTAAGGTGCAGTTTGAAGTTCATGGTGGTGGCTTTATTTCAGGTTGATGGTGGACTGTTCTCTACAAAAGAGAAAGAATAACAAGGCGGTGGAAGTTGTTTGGTGGCGTTGGTGGAAACTAAGAATTGAAGAAATAAGAAAAGAAAAGAAAAAAAAGTGTAAGAAAGACAACCTAGAGAACCTGTAAACCGGTCACCAATTTTTAAAACATTGTAACGTGGTCCACTAGCTGAGCGCGTGTTTAAGAGTGACTGTCCAAGCAACTGCAGCTAGCATTCCTCTTTAGGTCATTGTCAGATTACTATCTAAATTAGCAGGCTTTCATGCAATATTCTTATAAGATTGTCTGTGTAGATGCTAGAAGACAGGCTCGGAGAGCTTTCATCGCATTTTCTTCAGACGATACAAAAGTGAAGGTTACGGACTCTGAGCCTACCAAGGGTGATATTGATAACTTCCTCGACCAGCCTGTGAACGATGATGCTCAGTCTTCTAAGAGCACACCGGTGAGAATTTTCTCTTCAATTTGTTTCAGAGATGAAATAGTCGTGTGAAATTTTAGCTGGTTGTAAGTATATCTATCAATGATGGCAATATGTTTCTTTTCTTCAGGTTTACGTACTCAACCCAAAGCAAGACCTGTATGGATTAGGTTTTGATCCTTATAAGCATGCTCCTGAGTTTAGAGGTATGTTTTTAATTGATCTACATGTGGATTTTGGTGATGTTGTTGCTGGTGATTGGCATTAAACCATATTTCTATTCAATTTGTTTCAGAGATGAAAAGGTCACGCCCATCCAGCAAAACGGGATCGGGGCACAGCAAAAAATTTTCCGCAAGAGACAGTCTTTTTGGTTTTAAGTGTAAGAAACTTAAAAATTAAAACTGAATATATGATGATAATCCGTGATCTTATTTTCCGTTTGCCAATATCTGTAATTTGTTCTCACAATATCTTGCCCTAAGTTGATTCAACTCCCTGCTTCAATTCATCAGCAGGAAAGGCTGCCCCTGGTTTTGGCATTGGTGCACTTGAGGAACTTGATGCCGAGGATGAGGATGTCTATGCCACTGGTTAGTAGCTCTACTCTTTCAATGTTAAGATTGAAAATGATGTAGTTTAGGACCTACTTTGGCGTGCTTGATTGGGTAAGACATGATAATATCAAACTTGAGGATATGATGCATGATAAAATTTTAAAACTATACCGTGTGTAGTGTGACATTGTATGAATGATATTGTAGAAATAAGATACTATATTTGTAAGATATTATGTTGTATAATATACTACTATTTTTTTATGTTTGTTGGTGATGTACTGTATGGGATAAAAACATCCTTTACTTAAATATTATGATATCTGTTATGATATACTAGTATTAAGAGAAGCAAAAGCTCCCGAGGTCGAAGGAATAAACTAATGCCCACTATCATTCAATATAAAAACAAATCACCGGTATAAAATCCCATTATCTGAGCAGACTAGTATTCTCAATTAAGACAACAGTATAAAGGATATCTTAAACAAGGCATTTCCGAAGAAATGGATGGAGAGGAACAATCATCCTTGAAGATATATGCTCGAAGAGTATCTAGACGGAATTAAGAAGGCCTTATACTTACCTTTTTTCTTTCTATGAATTGCCTTTGGTTTTCCACTCATTATAATATAGTATAAAAATACAACTAAGCGGTATGGTTCTCATTGATATGCAAACTTACCTCAGTTCCTCCACAAATTTTAAATTAATCAGCTGTGTACGTTCTTGAGCTACTTCGTTCCACTACTCATTGCTTTATCATAGCAAAATTACTAATATTTGGAAGAAGAGTCAGGAAAGACTGCAAAAACACAAAAGATAACATGTATTGCAAACTAGGAAATTACAATTCTCATGCCTAAATCAGGTTACTTGTCCAAATCCTAAATGCTAAATATTAAGGACGTATAAGAATACGGTCATTACATGCACTTAACAGAACACCTCGCACCTTTTCCACCTTAAATTATCATAACCCACATTACATACAGGTTCACTGCTATCGTGTTTTAAATGCTTGTAAAGTATCACTTCATATATTTTCAATCTCAATATTCACTGAATCAGCAAATCTTACCAGCTACTCTTATTGCGTAAATTTTATTAGGGTTTTAAATGCTTGTAAAGTATCACTTCATATATTTTCAATCTCAATATTCACTGAATCAGCAAATCTTACCAGCTACTCTTATTGCGTAAATTTTATAAGTAAAGCAGTCCATATAATTTTTTGAGATTCCAATATATATATATATATATATATATTTTAATTAAATTCATTATAGATTCCTCTGCACAACTAGCCAAAGTAGCAATAAGTCCTGTGCTTTCCATATTTTTATCACGAGAGTAAGTTTATTTTAGGTAAGCTTGAGAATTGTGAATTTCCTCCTATGGAAATGTGAAAAAGGTCACACGGTCAGCTTGTTGTAATTTTTTTTTATTTTATTTTTTATATATTTCAGGTTATGAAATTGAAGATGCTTATGTTCAAGAAGAGATTG